>NC_084738.1:27040219-27043270 GCF_033978785.1 Entelurus aequoreus
CAGCAATGCATCATCAGAGAGGGTGTTCAGCATGGTTAGAAAAATAGTGACAGAGAATAGAAAGAGGATGGACAATTCATCCCTTAACAAAGCATTGTACTTTCAAGTACAACAATGAGTAGATGAGTGTTGTGTGTGTGTGTGTGTGTGTGTGTGTGTGTGTGTGTGTGTGTGTGTGTGTGTGTGTGTGTGTGTGTGTGTGTGTGTGTGTGTGTGTGTGTGTGTGTGTGTGTGTGTGTGTGTGTGTGTGTGTGTGTGTAAATGTGTAAATAAATGAACACTAAAATTCAAGTATTTATTTTATTTATATAATAAAATCAATATATAATATATATATATATATATATATATATATATATATATATATATATATATATTTATATATATATATGTAACGGTGTAGAAACAGACGTTCATTATGCTTGATTAAATTATGAATGAAGTGTTGCAACAGCGCCTGTTGCTGGCGAGAAGTGGTATGTACTTTACCTGCGGGAAGTGCTCAGAACTGTGACGCCTTCCAATTGATAATCCCGTGACCCAAGTGGACTCACAGTCACACAATTTGCGCTGTTTTGCAGGACACTATAATAAAATAAATTCATAATCCACCTGGTGCCAGTGATATGTTGAAGCGACAGCAGTGTGGAGCTGCATTTTGCCACATACAGTTGTGGACCGTCACATATACATATATCAGTGGCGTGCCGTAACTAGAGGCAGGGGAGGCACGGCCTCACCTGCCATCATGGAAAGAAAAAAAAAAGTAAAAAGAAAAAAAATTAATTAAATTGTTATATGTATCCAGTGATTATACTAAAGTTATTTTCCATTTAACTTCACCAGTTTTAGATTATTTTTATTTTTATTTTCACATTTGCCGTTCAAATACTGAGAAGAGACGGTGCGGTGATCAGCAGCCAGTTGAGGCACGTCACTGATTTGTGCCTCAACATGGATTGTGTGCAATGACTCGGCTAACTGTTGGCCTGCTGTGCAGTGAGACTGTATTGCTATATGAATTATATTATACATTTCCATAGTTTAGTTAGCTGAGGTATATAATGTGCAGTGTATTTTGTCAACAACTGTATGTGTGTAAGTATTTCTTGTGCTGAGCGATCATAAAACTGGAGGCACGTCTCATAACCCCGCCTCCTGGTGCCAAGCACCTCCGCCGCAGAATGCACCCCCGACGGGAGCGCCGCGGCCACACCAACCAAAGCCCACACCCAAACCCTCCTCAGTTTTTTCCGTATTGGCCCTCTGAATAGGGGTCGTCACTCAGCATGAAAGGAATTACTCGCTTTGCATTCTTTGCTCGTTTTATTTAGTAGCAGCAGCAGTAGTAGTAGCAGCAGCTGCAGCAGTAGTAGCAGTAGCAGCAGTAGCAGGTAATAACCTAAAAGTAAACATGAACATAAAACAATGTATCTATCTTGAATCATCATAATGTAAATAGACATGAATTCATCAACTGAACTATAATGTTATCAACCATGATATGACATATTATCAATCACTGTGATTTTATCCTAACTTATTAATTTTAGCATTACATTTTACTATCACCATTAATTTATGTCAAATAATGTTTTAAATGTAATCAGAATTATTTATAATGTCACCATAATGTCATGGACAAACATACTAAAAAGACATAAAACACCGGCGCTCTGTTTGAGGCACACATTAAACATATGAGCAGAACTACACAAAAGAACTACAAATCCCATCAGCCAAACCAGGAAGTAAAGTGCCGGTGCCGGTATTTTTAACTCAAACCTTCGAACTCTCAAACGCAGCCGGACACACGCAACGTGACAACAATATAATCCAACAGATTTCAATCCGCACATTACTTTTAAATTTGCCAACGTTGTTTAAAAACTAAACAGTGAGTGTTTGCGCTGGTTGTGACGCAGCTAGTCTGCCGCACAACAAGCGCTGCGGACATAGCAGACATACAGCAAACAGAAAAGCAAGGAAGCGGGCAAGCATGGAATATAAACAATTCAGCTGATCTAACAAAGAAAAGCGGATATAACTAAATGAGCTTACCAGTGGGGTATGCTGGTGGCGAAGCACGCTGTTTTTTACAAACGAAACAATGACGCCATTTTTAAAGCTACGTACATGGTCACCTGTCAGTGGTAGCCCCGCCCATCTTAAAGTCCCAGGTAAGTCCGCCATAATTACATATAGACATAACAAATACACATAATAAATCCAACACCCACACCCAAACCCTCCACGTGCAAGACCGAATCCACCCAAAAAATGTCAGTTAACAAGAAGCCAAAAAGTGCAAAAACAACAATGCTCGCGCCGTGATCAGGGACACAACATTAGGTACACCTGCAGACGGCAGCGCGGATTTCATATTTCATTCATTCACAACTCTTCCAACACGAACACCACTGCTCCCGCACTTATAAGTAAAGGTAAGACCATAATAACGTTTTTTTTTTTAATTAAATGTGCTTTTTTGTGTGCATGCTACAGTTTGTAAGTGTAAAGTTAAGTTAAAGTACCAATGATTGTCACACACACACTAGGTGTGGTGAAATGTGTCCTCTGCATTTGACCCATCCCTTGTTCACCCCCTGGGAGGTGAGGGGAGCAGTGGGCAGCAGCGGCGCCGTGCCTGGGAATAAGTTTTGGTGATTTAACCCCCAATTCCAACCCTTGATGCTGAGTGCCAAGCAGGGAAGAATGCTGGTTTGGGCTTTTAAACACAACCCGTTAACTGCTGCCAATCACATGGTAAATAAGATACTATTTAGGGTTCATATGTTTGTAAATCTGACTGTGATGAAGTCAGTGCCTCACCAGTCATGAACCTCACCGCACGCCACTGACATATATATATATATATATATATAGCTAGAATTCACTGAAAGTCAAGTATTTATATACATATATATATATATATATATATATATATATATATATATATTTATATATATATATATATATATATATATATATATATATATATATATATATGAAATACTTGAGTTGGTGAATTCTTTTTTTTAATAATGTTTT
>NC_084738.1:27043290-27113290 GCF_033978785.1 Entelurus aequoreus
GTAGTGGTTAGAGTGTCCGCCCTAAGATCGGTAGGTTGTGAGTTCAAACCCGGCCGAGTCATACCAAAGACTATAACAATGGGACCCATTACCTCCCTGCTTGGCACTCAGCATCAAGGGTTGGAATTGGGGGTTAAATCACCAAAAAATGATTCCCGGGCGCGGCACTGCTGCTGCCCACTGCTCCCCTCAACTCCCGGGGGTGAACAAGGGGATGGGTCAAATGCAGAGGACAAATTTCACCACACCTAGTGTGGGTGTGACAATCATTGGTACTTTAATCTTTAATGTACAGTATACATTCTTCAACCTTCATCTTTTACTATCACACAGCAACAAAATCACGATTGACTGCAACTGTCACTCTGTCCTGCAATTGTATTGCAACAAACACCTGAAAAGAAACATTGCAATTTTGGGGGAAATACTCGGGCATCTTCAATCAATCAATCAATGTTTATTTATATAGCCCTAAATCACAAGTGTCTCCAAAGGGCTGTACAAGCCACAACGACATCCTCGGTACAGAGCCCACATACGGGCAAGGAAAACTCACCCCAGTGGGACGTCAATGTGAATGACTATGAGAAACCTTGGAGAGGACCGCATATGTGGGTAACCCCCCCCCCCCCAAACACACATATGTTTTTCTTGTTTTATGCATTATAACTCGTAAATAAACGCTAGCAAAAGTAATCTAATAAACCTCGATCAACGTTTTAAATACATGCTGAAAGTATATATTGTATGCAATGTAGTAACAGGCACATTTATAGTAACATGTAATATTAACATATGTTGCACATGTTAATTTCACAATGTTTTCCTTTAACAAACAACAACTATTAGTCATGGCAGACTTCTGAAAAAAGACTACTTTGGGACAAATGATGATACAGAACCTTATATTTTTGAGCCTGAACATATTGAGAATGACCTACAAGTTTTAGAAGCTGTGCGCTAAACAGATCCAGCTTTAGTGAAACACTATGTGCTAAAAAACAAATACACACTGCAACATGATTCAACAATCACTTACTGTACAATGTCTGCTCTCACTCGGATAACGACTGATTGGATGTTCATATCTTCTGTTTAGGTGAAGAATTAATCACAACCCAGTGAAAGAGAAAAAAAATGGTGGCCTGCAAATGAGCAATTTTTGTGACTTTCTCGCTTTCTCCAGGTAAATGTAACGTTGACAAACTTCTCGGTTTTTGACACAACGTTCTACTATCCAGGTGAGAGGCATGATTTGTAATCTAGAATCAACTTTGTAAGCATACTGCGCTCTCTGGATTCAGGGTTGCAAAGAACACTTAAAAATAATGTGTAGAAAATTCATAAAATCACAAGCTGAAAAATACTCCTCAGAATATTATATCATTTGCTGCAAATGTTTAAAAGATCTGTTGCGAATTATGACAATTTAGTGTGTGTGTGAGCAAGGATTTGTAGGACATATTTTCTACAAATAACTTTTTTTGTCCCACTCTTTTCCAAAGGTTGGCGTAATGGTTCAGGTTAGGACACCTGTGTGTGTGTGTGTGGTGTGTGTGTGTGTGTGTGTGTGTGTGTGTGTGTGTGTGTGTGTGTGTGTGTGTGTGTGTGTGTGTGTGTGTGTGTGTGTGTGTGTGTGTGTGTGTGTGTGTGTGTGTGTGTGTGATGTGTGTGTGAAGCAGCTGCTTGGATGACAACAGTAGTAAGTGAAGACAGGGTACTCGCGTCTAATTAGAGAGATCGTCCAAGAGCTCCGTCGCTGATGTCAGTCACACTGCAGCTGGGAGGGTCACCTGCACATTCATAAAACCACACACACACCAACACACACTCCTGAAGGGTAGTAGGCTTGTGAAGCTGATGGGAGATTACATACTGAAAACAAACAATCAAGAGTAGTTATTTGACATGTACTGTATATATATATATATATATATATATATATAATATATATATATATATATATATATATATATATATATATATATATATATATATATATACATACATACATACATATATACATATATATGTATATGAAAACCATTTCAGGTGAGTACCTTTTGAAGCTCATCGAGAGAATGCAAGAGTGTGCAGAGCAGTATCAGAGCAAAGCTGGCTATTTTGAAGAAACTAGAATATTAAACATGTTTTCACTTATTTCACCTTTTTTTGTTAAGTACATAACTCCACATGTGTTCATTCATAGTTTTGATGCCTTCAGTGACCACTGGTCCCCAGTTGGATCGATTGGTACCGGGCCGCACAAGAAATAAAAAAAATATAAATATTTTTTTATTTTTAAATTAAATCAACATAAAAAACACAAGATACACTTACAATTAGTCCACCAACCAAAAAAACCTCCCTCCCTCATTCACACAAAAGGTTTGTTCTTTCTGTTATTAATATTCTGGTCCCTACATTATATATCAATATAGATCAATACAGTCGGCAGGGATACAGTCCGTAAGCACACATGATTGTATTTTTTTATGACAAAAAAAAATAATAATAAAATAAAAAATAATACCATCAGACTTGAAAACATGGAAACAATCAGACACACACATGCAAACACACACACAATTATATGCATTGCTAAGTACAGAGGAGCCAGGTGAAGAAAACTATAAGAGGAGCCGTCTGCAACAGGAGCTCACTAGGATGGCAAGCCTGCAGGTATGCTGATTAAATCCACAATACAGTCCATCCATCCATTTTCTACCGCTTGTCCCTTGTCGCTGTCTACCTCATAAATCCACAATCTTTTTTTATTTATTTATTTTTTTATTTTTATTTTATTTATTTTTTTTTACTTTCAGTTTTAAATCCACATACTGGAAAGTAAAAAATAATAAAACGCATACCAATAGTAAGAACTGTGAGTAAGACTAAATGATAAAATATGAAGAGAGGAGGGGAAGGACTTTTTTATACCTGTACAAACATGTGTAGTGTGTGTAATTATCCTTTTTATATATTAGAATGCAATGTTCGTTTTTTTTTTCATCAAAAATGCATTTTAAATTCAACAAAAACAAAGCAAATGAAGGCTCCAGCACCCTCCCGCGACCCCAAAAGGACAAGCGGTAGAAAATGGATGGATGGATAGAAAACCAAATGAAGCATAGTCTCTCTCTTTAATCCCCCCCCCCCCCCCTCACCTCCACACCCGCCCCCCTACACCGACTGCATTATATTGTATTCATTTACCTAACATTCCACACAGCGTGTTTAGGCCAGCCAAACTCGGTCCTTCATCTTGTTAGTGCCTTATGTTATTTTCTATTTATTACTTGTTACGGTTTTTCTATATTGCCTATTTATTACTGTTTTTCTCATAGTGCCAGGACCTGAGTCTAAATTTCGTATCGTATATGTGAAAATGTGTACGACTGTGACAAATAACGCTCCTTGAATCCTTGAAATACTTACTATACTGTTTTACCTTCAAAGCCATGCAAGGTCTCCGGCAGTTACAGTTGAATATGTACACAACAAATAATGAATCCCTTACAAAAAATATGATTTTGTCCAACTCAAGAGAGCTGACTATACAGTATATCAATGAAGTGTTAGGCCTACTGTATGATTTCAATAGACATGATCTGCATCAATTGGCCATTTTTGATTCACTTTGTAATCTCCCTCCGCAACCAAATAACCTCTAATGCTTTGATTGATGACAAGCTTTTTTCCTAAAAAAGATGGTGTCATTTGTCATTGTCAGTTACTTTTGTCTGAAATCAAGTGCCGTCATGCCCAGAGACAAAATACAATTATACTGTGGATGACATCAAGGCAATCTGGTTAGGTGTCCAGTGAGTGTTTTAAGGTATAACTGCTGAACTTTGACATTTTTACTCTTAACATTGTATTTTTTTTTTTCTAGCAGGACTAATCTTTGGTCTCCCACATCATACTGTATACTTATTCCCACCACGCAACCCTCTCCTTGGAACAGCATACTGAACCACAGCCAAAGTCTTCAAAGTTTCTCTTCCTCCAAAACACCCTAATCTCCTCCCGACTGCCAATTTAGGGGGTTAACAACACAAATCGAATGTTTAACCAAAGGTCTTTATCGTTCCGTATCTGACCTCAGCACCCCCCTGCGGGACCTAGTGATGACATAATGAAGAAGGCCAAATGTTGCTGCCTGATGATAATCCCTCAGATGGTGCACTGTACTGTACATCAATGCCTATGGTGGGTGTGAGGGAACAGGAAGGATTGATGGTGTGAATACAGTTTGCTGGAACAAAACATTCATGCATGCTATTGTTAATATTGGACCGGCTTAAAAGGACTAATGTGCATATTTGACTCGCAGTGGAACACATGGTACAATCTAACAAATGGGTTACAACCAAATACAAACCTAATATGTTTTATCATCAGGATGTATGATAATTAGCAATTGATTTATTCCAACAGTGCAGTGCGACCAACCATACAACAATGTAGTATGTTCTATGCATGTGCACTCCTTGCTGCGACCACTTGGTGAGTATAGGGTCTTAACTGTGAGGCGTGCATAGTGAGTCAAATGTGTTCATAATTATGTAAAAATGTCCTTTGAAGCAGCTGCAATTATGGAGGAACAATGACTGCTGGTCGCTGTCCTTTCTGCACTGAGTTATTGTGTCAATGCAGCTTTAAAAAGTAGATCCTTCAATTCCCTGCTTGCACGATACTCTACTGCCATCGTTAGGTCAAATTGTTGGCTGCAGGTTGTACAAAATGAGGTTGAAGGAGAAATTGCCCTTTTTGGGGGAATGGTGCATACATTCACAGTCCTTATGTAAGGACAAGCACACGTATGTTTTTTTTCTTTTTTAATGCATTCTAAATAGTAAATAAATGCGAGCAAAAGTCAGCTCAAAATGGAGCTTATTGGAGTCGATCTATTCTGCCTATGAAGCGCTAAAAACATCTAAAGGCCTCCATCAAGGTTTGATATACATGATGTCAGTATACATGTAATGTATCCATCCATCCATTTTCTACCGCTTGTCCCTTTTTTGAGATTGCGCGGGGGGGGGTACTGGAGCCTATCTCAGCTGCATTTGGGCGGTAGGCGGGGTACACCCTGGACAAGTCGCCACCTCATCACAGGGCCAACACAGATAGACAGACAACATTCACACTTACATTCACACACTAGGGCCCATTTAGTGTTGCCAATCAACCTATCCCCAGGTGCATGTCTTTGGAGGTGGGAGGAAGCCGGAGTACCCGGAGGGAACCCACACAGTCACGGGGAGAACATGCAAACTCAGTAAAAAGCATATTCATTCATTTTAAGCATACGGCAGGCGTATTAATTTCCCAAACGCATCACAATGTTTGTGTTTTCCTTCAACAAGATCACTGATTATTATTCACTGCAGACATCATGAGAGCCAACAAACATAATAAAACATCACTTACAGTACAAGGCCTGCTGTCATTAGGAGATCGACAGCTAGGATGTTCGTATATTCCCATTTAGATGAAGAATGACTCATAATCCCTGCAAAAAAAAATAGGGTGACGGAATTAAGTGTCTTTTTGTCATTTCCGGATCTATGTTGGCTGTCAAAGTGTACAAACTTCTCCATGTATGTCTACATAATTTTAGTGTACAGGTGAGAGGCATGATTTATAATCGAGAATACATTTCCAAGAGCTCCGAGCAGCTCACCAGCTGACGATGTCACTATAGCAGCAAAATGAAGTTGCCTTTCTCTGATCAATGTGCCACTAAATGTAGGTCCTAACGTTAGCGCCTATATTAACAATATTGCTAGTACTTTGTTAATATTCAGGTCATGAAATGTAAGTAGAGTATTGTTGGTGCTTTTTGGATATTTTTTGGGGGTGGGGTTTATGGTCGGAAAAGGCGCAATAGACCCAACAACGTCATGGCTCAAATCGGCTCCATTTGAGCAGAATTATATTTCCTGTATTTACTTTATTTATTTGTTTATTCACAAGTTAGAATAAATAACATTTTTAAAAGCATGTGTTCTTGTCTCTCATAAGGGTTGTGAATTACAGGGAAAAAAAAAAAAAAGTTTCCCTTTAAAGCCCAACTTAAGAACTTTCAGTTTTGATTGATTTTGGCGGCGCCAGTGGACCAAAGCGGTAGTGTTTTGCCAGATGGAAGACCACATTTCCCATGGGGACTAGCGCATATAGCGTCAAACTGACACAATAATACCACAATGATTCAGTATGACTGATCTTTCCACAGTAGGAACCTACATATTTTACTCTAACTTCATATTTGCGGTTTGCAGTCATCGCATTGTTTTTTTTTCTTTTTACAGTACGTTTGAGTTTATTGCGTGGCTGGTAGTGTCAGTGTGGAACTACCAACTATGGCTATTTATTGGTACCAGGCACATTTCCATTATAATTTTGATTTAAGCATCGAAAGGTGTGAATGAATGATGGGTTCCCACTTCTCTGTGAGCGCTTATCTAATAATATCTAATAATAGAAAAGCGTGATATAAAATCTAATCCATTATTATTATTATTACTAGATTAGCAGGAACAGAGCCAAGGCAGCATCGGTCTGAAATCCCTCCTGGTCTTTGAGCTCACGCCAGCGAGTGAAAGCCGGGCCAATGTTGATCCTTGACTATCTGTTCTACCCGGGTAGCCTCCCTTTTTGTTGTTTTTTTGTCTCCTTAGACAAAACGTTTAGTTTATATGGTTGTTTTGCAGCTTCTGCCATGATAGCAGTAATTGCAAGTAGGGGTTTGCATCAACTTCTGTCTTTTTAACGAATGGGGAAAGGGGGAGTGACGTATGCCGTAAAGCAAGTCAGCATATTTGTAGTTCTTTTTGTGACAGGGTTCCTGCCACCCTCCTCAAAATTGTTAGTGCCAGTGAAAGCGATACAGACCACCTCAGGCCATGGCAGAGGTGTCATTCAACTAGTTGTAAGTCCAAGTATCATCCCAAAATTCCAAATCTCAAAATTGGAATTGCATTTTAAGATATTAAAGACTCTACTGCCATCTGGCGGCTAAAGTGGATAGTGCACGCCAACGATTTGTCACGTTTCATGTGTCCGGTAAACTGTGACGAATGGGGCCATATGAATCCTATTCCTGCTGTAATTATAACCCTGTAGTAGACTGACCACACAGAAGAGACCACCCTAAGGGGCTGCAGTTCAAGAGGCTCGAAACAACTCTACAACTTGCATCCTTAGTGCAGGGGCTTGTAATAAAGCAGACAAAACGCCAGTCCAATCCAGCTCGAAACAATGCACTAAAATGTCCTACATCTGCTACTTGTTGGCCCCTAACACCTCTTTGCCTATCGCAACTAGTGTGCATCAGTGGAGCAAAAACCGAAAACCAGCTATAACAATTGCCTTTATGACTTTAACTCTTTGACAGATTTACTTTAAAGGTGTTGCATTGAGATTTGACAAAAGGTGCACGGTGTAAAGGCTGCTTCGCAATCTGAACAGCCATAAACATTCCGGAAACGTAATGTGCCATTAAAAGCAAGTAGTAGCTACTCCAAATCCAAGCCTTACTCTTAAATATGTGTATTTACATTAGAGTGTGTGTGTCTCTAAAAAAATATGACTGGCACAAGCTAGCCATGTTTTACTCCATAATTAAACATAATCATGTAAGCCCAAACTCTTATCAGCGTCTCCCCAAATGCATTTTGGACATTTGGCCTGAACACCTAATTTGAACTCTTTATAAATCCGTCCAGCTACAAGTGTCTACACACAATTTAGTCAGAAATGAGGCTTGTCTTTGAGTATTGTGATACTCCATCCAGCAAATATATGTGCGGTGTTTAGCATTTTACTTTTAGAAAGTAGTAGTTATAGTTACCGTATTTTCCGGGTCATAGGGCGCATCGGATTATAAGGCGCACTGCCAAAGAATGGTATATTTTTTATATGTTTTCATATATTAGGCGCACCGGATTATAGGGTGCATTGAAGGAGTCTTATTATTAGTATTATATTGAAAACACTTTCTTGTGGTCTACATAACATTTAATGGTCGCTCTTGAACAAGATTATGTTTTACAGATCATCTTCAAGACGCTTTCTGACAGTTGCTTCAGGATGCGCCGTTTTGTGGGCGGTCTTATTTAGCAGTGTAGCGTGCAAGTACGGGTGTGGAAGAAGTGTCAAAAGATGGAGCTAACTGTTTTAATGACATTCAGACTTTACTTAAATCAATAATGGAGCAGCATCTCCTCATCCGGAAACAACAACACAGGAAATGTGTCCCGTGAAAAAATGTCCGACCGGAACTCTAATAACTAAAGTTCGTAGGGTGAATAATGTAAACTCACTACACCGGTATGTTTTAGCGCTTTCATGGCGAGTTTACTGACAGATATAATTAAGAACTGTACACTACTTTATATTAGAAATCGTAACAGCGGAGGATTAATGTCACATAACAAGAAGATAGAGAAAGAAAAGAAGCGTATCGACTACGGCATCGACGCAGACGCGCGCAATTTTTCAGGATTTATGCAGATCCCAAATACAGATCAGCAGGTACAAGAAGGTAAGAAAAGTTGCCTTTGCATAATATTGGGAAACAAAACGCCACATAATATGTCTAACCTTATACCAGTGGTTCTCAAACTTGTTTTGTTATCCCCCACTTTGGACAAGGGGGAGTTTTCAAGCCCCACCTGCCCCCATCGCCCCAACAGATCGCTAATGCCAAGCTTAACATTTTCAAATTTATTGAACATCAAGTAACATCAAGTTGTATTCATCCAAACTCAATAACATAAAATAACATCAAGTTCAATAATAAATAAAATAACTGTGCAGCTGTGGTATAACTTGCATCAAGTTCAATAATAAATAAAATAACTTGCATCGAGTTCAATAATAAATAAAACAAAAGTGTTAAAACTTGCATCAAGTTCAATAATAAATCAAAAAAAAGTGTTATAACTTGCATCAAGTTCAATAATAAATCAAATAACTTGCATCAAGTTCAATAATAAATAAAATAAAAGTGCCACTTTGCAATCTTTGCAAAAAAAAAAGAGGAGTTATGCATTTGGCAAGACAGCGCAAGTGAACATGAGTTTAATTTGTAATTTTAATTGTGTAAATTTTTAATTTGTCTACGAGTTGTTCCTCAAGATCACTTGCAATGTTGCATATACGTCTCGCAACTGTGTCGTTTGACAGTGGGACAGCTTTTAATTTTGCTGCGCTTGTCTCGTCAAGCATGACTGACACCATGTCTATTGCAGCGGGGAGAATGAGCTGCTCAGCAATTGTGTGTGGTTTTTTGCATTGTGCAATTTTGTACGCAACTCTATATGAAGCCATTTGAGCGTTACTGTTTACTGATGCAGCTTTTACCATGCGCTTCTCCTGTTGACGGTACTCTGCCAGTTTTCTTTGAAAGAAATCAAGTGGCTTATTGACGTGATTGGGGTGTGTGGTCTCGAGGTGTCTCTTTAATTTGTTGGGTCTCATGCTGTCTGCTGCTAGCGGTTTTAGACACAGAACACACAGGGGTCTCTCCTCTGCCCCCACCGCCGCTGCCGTGAATCCAAGAGCAAGATACCCTTCATCATATTTTCTTTTCGGTTGGCTTTTTGGTTGATTAGGCCCGTCAGATTTGTGTTTCTCTGCAGGCGCTGGCTCTGGCTCGACGACCTTTGAGGTGCGAGTCACAAATGAATCCATTTTGTGTAATTGTGGTCCACACATTAGCCTGCTACCCATCCGCGCGAAAGTTTGTTCCGCTTAGCCCCGTCCCCATTAGTTACTGTTGCTATGTCTGTCAAACTTTCGCTCCTACCTAGAAATTTAAAGCCTACAGGAAAACTAAGTAATTTACATTTATTTATATAGCGGATTTCACAGACAGAAGTGATTTACAGTGTGTATAGAAAATGAAAGCATAGTAAAAAAAAAATCTAAGAATATAATAAAAATTTAAAAAAAATTTAAGTGAAATTTCCTCCCGTTCCTTGCCTGTCATGTCTCTATTCCCCACCAGTGGGGCACGCCCCACACTTTGAGAAACGCTGCCTTATACACACACCATAATAATACTTGTATGTTTAATGCGCCGACAATCCTTCAAGCGGTGCGGCTTCATAGCTTACCAAAGTCGTACTAAAACATTTTGATAGATTTTTGAGCGCCGTGTGTAATGTTCTATATTTTCAAAGGAACATTTAAAATGTTGGTGTTGCCATCATAGTGCATCCTATACTTATCTCTTATGTTTGACTGCCATCGCCTGGTCACACTTATCATTACACCAGTTACCAAATAAAATAGCTTTGAGGTGGGTAAGCTCAACCAAACGTATTCCTTACATTAGGCGCACCGGGTTATAAGGCGCACTGTCGAGTTTTGAGGAAAATATGGTACTAGTTACAGCTGTTAGATATCAGTGCGTAACGACCCGCTTGTGTTTTGTGTTGATGCTCGGAGTTCCGATGTCCACGAATGCATCTCGCTCGAGTGACGGGTGGAAAATGAAGAAGTGCTGTGTGGGTGGGTGTAGAAGACATAGACAGTGTTGGAGATATGCAGCATATGATGTTGGAACTGAGCACGGCTGTCGACGTGTTACGGTGTAATGCAGGGGTCACCAACGCGGTGCCCGCGGGCACCAGGTAGCCCGTAAGGACCAGATGAGTAGCCCGCTGGCCTGTTCTAAAAATAGCTCAAATAGCAGCACTTACCAGTGAGCTGCCTCTATTTTTTAAATTTTATTTATTTACCAGCAAGCTGGTCTCGCTTTGCTCAACATTTTTAATTCTAAGAGAGACAAAACTCAAATAGAATTTGAAAATCCAAGAAAATATTTAAAGACTTGGTCTTCACTTGTTTAAATGAATTCATGAATTTTTTTACTTAGCTTCTTATAACTTTCAGAAAGACAATTTTAGAGATAAAATACAACCTTAAAAATTATTTTAGGATTTTTAAACACATATACCTTTTTACCTTTTAAATTCCTTCCTCTTCTTTCCTGACAATTTAAATCGATGTTCAAGTAATTTTTTTTTTTTTATTGTAAAGAATAATAAATACATTTTAATTTAATTCTTCATTTTAGCTTCTGTTTTTTCGACGAAGAATATTTGTGAAATATTTCTTCAAACTTATTATGATTAAAATTCAAAAAAATTATTCTGGCAAATCTAGAAAATATGTAGAATCAAATTTAAATCTTATTTCAAAGTCTTTTGAATTTCTTTTAAAATTTTTGTTCTGGAAAATCTAGAAGAAATAATGATTAGTCTTTGTTAGAAATATAGCTTGGTCCAATTTGTTATATATTCTAACAAAGTGCAGATTGGATTCTAACCTATTTAAAACATGTCATCAAAATTCTAAAATTAATCTTAATCAGGAAAAATGACTAATGATGTTCCATAAATTCTTTTTTTTATTTTTTCCAAAAGATTCGAATTAGCTAGTTTTTCTCTTCTTTTTTTCGGTTGAATTTTAAAGAGTCGAGATTGAAGATAAACTATGTTTCAAAATGTAATTGTCATTTTTTTCGTGTTTTCTCCTCTTTTAAACCGTTCAATTAAGTGTAAATATCATTAATTATTAATAATAACATAGAGTTAAAGGTAAATTGAGCAAATTGGCTATTTCTGGCAATTTATTTAAGTGTGTATCAAACTGGTAGCCCTTCGCATTAATCACTACCCAAGAAGTAGCTCTTGGTTTCAAAAAGGTTGGTGACCCCTGGTGTAATGATAACATGGCCGCATTTCACTGTCGGTAACGGCGTTGTAACGTTTAAAACAATGATTGATTCGATTAACACTGCTTATGTGGTCGTGTTGAAGCCTTACTCCATATGTCCCTATTCTGTCTCCAAAATGATGTTGGAAGAAGGGCTGAGGGGCTTTCAGTTCTGATGTTTCAAGTCTTTTTGGAAGAATCCAGACAGTGGGAGAAGGTGATGAGGATGAAAGCGCGTGGAGTATTTGGCGTATGTATAAACGGCCCACTGGTGGACCATTACGGGCTCAGCACTACACCATGGAGTAAGGGGAGAAGGGCGATGATGAAAAATGGATGTGTGCCGTGGATGAATTCCATATGTCGCTCTCCTCTCAGACAGGAGGAGGATTGGATCCAATTACTTCTCACAAATCACGGTCGGAAAACCAAAAAAATTGTGCAATACTTTCCGACATACAGTAATATACACCACTTGCAAAAAGTTAGGGATATTTGGCTTCTTGCTGAAATTCCGGGATTGATCAAAATGTAACAACAAATAAAACAATTGAAGTACATTACAAAGCCTTTCACATTTGAATCGATAAAAATAAATTTCCCGGGAAATGGGAATAAATAACGATATTTAACGGTGTAACTGTTGCTACTAATAATTATTATAATTTGTTTTACTTCTCTAAAAACAGAATAATAAGTTAAGTTCATAAAAGGGAATTAAAATCAAAATGCATAAAAGTTCATAAGAAGGCTATATTTAAGTTACTATGGTTAAAAATGTAATTTCATGCCTTTTTGTTAAGTTTGTGGGCATACTTTTATTTTGAAGTGTCTCGTTTGGTCTGTCGTCTGATGTAAGGAAGCTACTTCCGGGTATGAGTAAACATGTTTGATTCCATGTGTAGGCAGAAAGAGAGAGACTGACTGTCACAAAGACTAAAAAGTGTCACGAGGACTCTAAGCGTGTGGGCTATAAGAGCCTGAAGATCACAATTTCCTCCATGCAGGCAAACGAGTTTTCACTGTAACTCACTCCAAATAGCACAGACACAATGGCTTTCTTGAACTGGTGAATTTGAAGGGAAATGAAGCCTTGTAAATAATAATAAATTCAAATAAATCAGTTCAAGAAAGCCATTGTGTCTGTGCTATTTGGAGGGAGTTACAAACGGTACCAATTGTCAGTACTTGTTCGTGTACAATTTAATTTTTCCAGTTATCTTGTTTTCTTATATTTCTGTGTCTCATCTGCAAGTACTGTACTCTAGCATATTGTACACATTGCATGCAGTTGCAAATCCAAGCCATTAAATAGCAGTAGTGTATAGACTACAGTGTGTTGCCTTAGACAGGAAGTAGTTGTTTCCATTAAGTTGAATGTGCCCGTCTTTTCTTTTGCTGAGCCCTACAAAGTGTGTGTACTCTAGGTATTGTATTTATTACACACTGACTGTTTGATTGTAACATGCATCTTTGTGTAGTTTTCATTACCAAATTTGGAGGTGTTGAAGTTACCTTGTAAAACTGATAATGCTAATTGGTAGCATGTATATGGCAAATTTGATGTAAATTATCATCAAGCTAAGGCAATTTGAAAAGTAGGGCCTTACTGTACTTTTGAGTGCCTTCTTCTTGCTTTGTTGGCACGGAAAATTGAAGGCTACACGGCGCTTCACAATTTTAACAAATATTATAATATTTATTTTGTATACTTTTAAAATATTTTAACACAAAACTGGAAGTGAATCCTGAATAAGCTCTGTCGGCTTGTTTTGAGCTGGTGCCAGTCTGCAACCGGACGTGACCTAAAGTGCAACAAAGGTATCAAATTATGGCGGACTTTGGTGGGTACTTTTAGAAGTACCGAATTCGTTATCCATCCCTAACATTGTAGCCCCTGAGCTTAGAGTGTCACACAGTGCCATCAGAGACAGAGAGACTGGAAGAAAGTCACACTGCATGCCTTTCTGTGAAATTTCAAAATAAAATGTCACCTGATGTAAATTTTGCGTTTCAGTTCCTTGTTAGAGGACAGCAAGTGGTGCAAATATTATTGTTATTAGAACAGTTAATAAGCATGTGTACTCATACCAACATATCCAGTTGTACCAGTTTCCTTCATGTCATTGTATTTTTTTTTAACCTTTATTTATTTAACTTTAACTTTAACTTAACTTAGAAAGTCCCCCTTTTTCAAGGGAATCCTGTACCTTCATACGCCAGTCCAGCTGCCACTGGGAGCAAGGTGGGCGAAGTGTCTTGCCCAAGACACAACGGCCGAGATTAGGATGGCGGAAGCTGGGATCGAACCTGCAACCCTTAAGTTGAAATAAATACTTTTCAGGTAGGCTCCAGAGGAATAATTAGCCCTTATGTCATTTTAATATCCTAACTAAAAAATAAATATAAATGCTGTTAAATATCAAATGCAATAGTATTCCTATTTTCCTCTTTAAAAGAGTCAGTTTTCTACTTTGTGACAGGTGTGAAATTTTGCTGCATGATTATAAATGGGGAAAAGAAGCGCCATCTGGGGGATCATTTTGAAAATCAAAATTAAAAGCGAGTTGTCCAATTTTAAAATTGAAAGGCCTGAATCAGTTTAAATCTGTGAAATTTCACTTGTATTCCTTAAAATAAAATTTAAAAAAACGCTACTCGGATCTGTTCGGCAACCCCAAAAGGTTGAAAGAGCCATCCATCCATCCATCCATTTACTACCGCTTATCCCTTACGGGGTCGCGGGGGGTGCTGGAGCCTATCCCAGCTGCACATGGGCAGAAGGCGGGGTACACCCTGGACAAGTCACCACCTCATCGCAGGGCCAACACAGATAGACCGACAACATTCACACTCACATTCACACACTAGGGACCATTTAGTGTTGCCAATCAACCTATCCCCAGGTGCATGTCTTTGGAGGTGGGACTATGTAGGCTACAAATACATGATGAGCATTCATGATTAAATGTTAGTTTTCCCTGCAGCAAATCCTGGAGAGAATGATTCACCACATGACTAGTCTGCTGTACCATGGTGCTTTAAGTTCAACTTCTATTACAGTATTAATGGATTATGTTTCGTTGCATTGATGAAATTATGGAAATACAACAAAGAAATCTGATTTTTGATGTCATTTTTGTTTTGAGGATTCGAATATATATATATATATATATATATATATATATATATATATATGTATATATATATATATATATATATAATTAATTTATACATGTAAATATATACATATATATATATATATATATATATATATATATATATATATATATATATATATATATATATATATATATATATATATATATATACACACAGGGAAGCACAATGGAACATGGTTTAGTACGTGTGCCTCACAATACCAAGGTCCTGGGTTCGATCCTGGGATCTTTCTGTGTGGAGTTTGCATGTTCTCCCCGTGACTGCGTGGGTTCCCTCCGGGTACTCCGGCTTCCTCCCACCTCCAAAGACATGCACCTGGGGATAGGTTGATTGGCAACACTAAATTGGCCCTAGTGTGTGAATGTGAGTGTGAATGTTGTCTGTCTATCTATGTTGGCCCTGTGATGAGGTGGCGACTTGTCCAGGGTGTACCCCGCCTTCCGCCCGAATGCAGCTGAGATAGGCTCCAAGGGACAAACGGTAGAAAATGGATGGATGGATGGATGGATGGATGGATGGATTCGAAGAAACAACAACAAAATAGATTGTGCATAATAGGGGTTCAAAATACAATTTTGCGCAGGGCCCCAAATTAGCCAGGAGTGGCCCTGCATTAAAAACTCTTAACGTGAGCCAAAAATAGTGTTTCTTCAATTTTGACGAGGTCATGACTTTTTTTTTAATCAATCTAAAGCAATTCAATCTGAGCTGACATATTAACTATATTCATTTCAAGATTGAAAGTACTGATTTGGCCCATGACCTGAACTACTCGACCCGATTTTACTGCATATTGTTCAGAATCACTTTGCTTTCTCAAACCTTTTTTTTTTTTTTTTTTTTTTTTTACAAGCTGAAGATTGGCTGGGAATCGCAGCAGTCATAGTGCTGACTGCAGGCTTTGCGAGGACAACAATAACAGTCCGAGGCATTGCGGTTAAACAAAAACTTCAAACAGGAAAATTGAAGCAGATAGGCAAGGCTCCAGTTTATCCGAGCATCATTTATGATCAACATTTTTCTCAAAACAGTGACCAGTTTATGCAAATAAAGACCGAGAAAAAGGGGAGCAGAAGATGTGTGATGCTGATAGCAGACCTCAGCAATAATGGGCTGCAAGCATGACGTACGAGCCAACTTCAATAACATAATAACTCATTGTCAAGCAGCCCAATGCAACTACAATCCAGATATAATTTCTACGTTTTATCACGCAGATGCTGATATGACATTAACAAACACCTGGAGTCACAGGAGCGAGAACTACCACTGAACCACGAGCTATTATTTT
Organism: Entelurus aequoreus; assembly: GCF_033978785.1. Taxonomy (NCBI): domain Eukaryota; kingdom Metazoa; phylum Chordata; class Actinopteri; order Syngnathiformes; family Syngnathidae; genus Entelurus; species Entelurus aequoreus. The sequence continues at coordinate 27,059,498 of NC_084738.1, forward strand.
GGCTTTATTAACAATATTGCTTTAAGAAAACGTCATCTCTGTGCCTTGTTTCACTTCAGTCAAACCAGGCGGCTGTGACATCATCACGCTGTGGGAATTTGTTTTGCAGAAGCTGAACCACAACAATGCTGGCATTCAATCAATAGGCTTGATGCCAAAACAGTGACCTTGTGGTAAAACATATTGAGGCATTTTTATTTGGAAAAAAAAAAAAAATGTGCTAAACGATCTGAACCCAAAAACACACAAACAACATAAAACACAAGCAATGGGAAATGATCACAAAATTAAAATGCTGCAACTGTACAAACAATATAAGATCAGATTTAAATGCAAAATAAAAATGCTCCAAATGCCAAAAAATCACTCGCAAACCCCAAAAACAACTGCATGAGAGAAATGCTGCAACCTCGTGGAACAAAATGGAGGTTTGCCAGGCTACCAGCGCCACCATACCTGAAGGATATCTGTTTTAAAGACATGAGCCTGGAAAAAAGTGTTTTGTATTTATTTAACACTTGAAATAGTTTGCTGTATAACACTGTAAATATTAAATTAAACTAGAAACTGCATATGAGTGCTGAAAAGCTGAAGCCGAATTGAAGTACACGCTAGCCGAATAGCGTCAAGTAACAAAAAAGGACTTTAAGTGCGTACCTGCAAAATTAAATGACTCCAAGGTGTGCACCAGCAATGCAAATATGCAATGCACCGTGCAAATATAACAGGGACAATATTATTCATTGTTTGGTGTGCAAGTAACCAATTTTTGTTGGGCAACGGAGTCTTTTTTGAAACTACTACTAAATGGAGCATATTCAATCAATCAATCAATCAATCAAAGTTTAGAGAGCAGAAAAAAACGGCAGATCAACTGGTCTAAAAAGGGGGTCTATTTAAAGGCTAGAGTATACAAATGAGTTTTAATTTGGGACTTAAATGCTTCTACTGAGGTAGCATCTCTAACTGTTACCGGTAGGGCATTCCAGAGTAGAAAACTCTCTATAGCCCGCAGACTTTTTTTTGGCCCCTGGGAATCACTAATAAGCCGGAGTTCTTCGAACGCAGATTTCTTGCCAGGACATATGGTACAATACAATCAGCAAGATAGGATGGAGCTAGACCGTGTAGTATTTTATACGTAAGTGGTAAAACCTTAAAGTCGCATCTTAAGTGCACAGGAAGCCAGTGCAGGTGAGCCAGTATAGGCGTAATATGATCAAACTTTCTTCTTCTTGTCATATTGTGATATATTGCTTTTTGTGTCTTATATTTACATTTCAACTTTATAAATACGAGAAAAGAAACTGTGTGGTTATTAATAGTAGTCACACTTTGGCCAAAATGACGTCAATCAACAGAGAACTCCTGCATTGTACAAATCCATCATCTCCATACGGGTTAGCAACACATTTGGCGTCATAATGAAGTTCCAATTATACTCCAGTAAATGCCAGTCAAATAAGTAAACACATGTTTAAATGTGAATATGTATTTTTGCAGAGTACACACGTGTCCCACACACCATGCAGGTGGCCGACCAGCATAACAAACAGCGTAATTAGCCGCAGGTGAACGTCATGTGTCACTTAAGTGCTGCAAAATATTGCAAGAATAATGAGCGCGGCGCAAGAAAGGAAACAAGTACGCTTCAGCGATTATGAATATTGTCGAAAGCGCACAACCTGCCAGATGAAGTAGCGTCTGGCAGACTTAATAACACAAAGAAAGGTGAGGTCGTCGTGTATTGCAGTGCAGGGGAAATGGGATGTGAGGAGGGGGAGAGACATATAACTTGCTGCCTGTGGAGAACCAGCCAAGACTAAATACGCTTTTATGGCTTTCCAAAATAAAGCTTCGAGGACATGAAATTTTGAACAAAGTCATTGGCTATGTACTGTACGTACTGTATGTACTGTATGTGTTATTAATAATATGAGAACAGAAGACAATATAATGTTCGTCTGACAATTCACCACCAAATTGTTAAACCCAAATTATATTTTAATGACATGTTATACTATCTATAAAACTTTAAAATTAAAAAAAATGTAAAACCCCTGTGATTATTTCCAGTCTTAAAAGAGACACATTGTATGAACCTGTGACATCATTAGTTTCCCCTTCTGTTGTACTCAGTCCACCACTAAGCATTTTATATGCTTTTATTGGAATCCAAGCTATGGTAAAATTAGAAGAATATAAAACTAACAAACATATTCATATATTGTTTGAGAATATTTGAGTTTTGTCCTATAATAAGTCACAAAAGCTGCCCAATCATGTCCTTATTTTCTGCCAGGCGTGTACAAAGTGCAGTAAAGGGGGACATTTTTAGTCCACACTTTGTTTTTTTTACTATTCGGCTGTCTGCATTTTGTGAAAAATAAAACACCTGAGATATTGTCCCTCCATGACAGTTTTGGACTTGTGTTTATCTTCCTGGGCTTGGTGTTTATTTTCTTTCCAGTACTCTTTGTTTCCATTTCCTGTGTGCTTTCATTTCCTGCCATTTCATCTCTGGCTTGAGCGCTGCCTCCCTCACCTGGCCCTGATTGGCAATCAGGACACACCTGCTACCTACTGATACTTAACCGAAAAAGTGTTGACCTTTTCTGTGCACTTCCGAGCTACATAAGTTCTCCTAGCTGCACTTGCTCTCATTAGATACATTTTTACCTGTGTTGCGCCTGTCGTCTCTGCATCCTGGGGTCACAAATTCCAGCTTTGCTTGTGTCAACCTGTCAGATACTGTATGTTATGTTAGAGTACACTAACTGTCCCCTAAAACAAAAGATAAGGCAGGGCTATTCAACTGGCGGTCTGGGGGCCAAATCCGGCCCGGAAATGACATCATTCCGGCCCCTGACTTCAATTCAAAACTTGGGGGACAAACATTTTTGCAGCCAATTCCTAAAATTCCTGTTTCTGTTGGAACACACATTGGCAGATCTTTGCATTGACATTGTAACCTTGCTAGCAAACATAGAACACCACTAAGCATCAAAAACATTTTTGTCACTTCGACGCAACTCTGGTTGACTTTCAAGTAGTTCTGATCGCCAAACAGAGAAAATAATGAATGAATTGAATAGGGTTGTCCCCATACAACTTTTTCACCTCCGATACGCTATCGATATTGGAGTCTTGAGTATTGGGCGATACTGACTATTTTGTAGTTCGAAATACTAGAAAAGATTTGATCAAGTGAAATTACTTAAAGAACAATGGAAGTTATGAAAAATATTAACCCAGTGCTCCTCAAACTTTTACCACCAATGCCGTAGACTGAAAAGTCAAAGTATGCCGGGTTCATTTTGATACATATTTTAATTTATTTTGTTGTTGTTTTTCCCATATGGATTTCTTTACCGATATTATGTTGCTGGCCAACATAACTCAAGCTGTGGGCCGCAAATGGCCCCCGAGCCACATTTTGGACAACACTGCACTAACCTTATGATAAATATGATTATAATAAGATTATGCTTTTTAAGTGGAGTGGTCATTTGTTTTCAGCGACATCTAGTGGTCACAATATTTCAATAAATTTAACTCCTGATGCTGTAAGTCGGGGGTCCCCCAAATTATTATTTTTTAAAATCTGTCCTTTCTATTACATTTTCTACCGCTTGTTACTCTCGAGGTCTCCTAGACGCTCAGGCTAACCATGTTGTCTAAAAATGCATTTTCCTCAACGATAACGTGACATCATCGCGCCTCAGTAATTTTTTTAATCCAATGCCGCCCCCGAGTCAAAAATGTTGGGGACCCCTGCTGTAAGTTGTTGCTGGATACTTTCTATTGTGTTTGGATACTTCGTTTATGTGAGTAACATGCAACTATAATTATTTGCAGTGATGGGCAGTAGCAAGCTACATGTAGCTAACGTAGCTTAACTACATTTTCCAGTAGCTTAGCTACTTTTTAACGAATAGCTTTTCCTGTAGCTTAGCTACTTTTAGACCCATGTAGCGAGCATCATCGCTACAAAGCTACAAGCTACAAAGAGAAAAAAAATGGACTGTGAATCCAGGCCCTCAAAAAATATGGAGATAATACATTGACCTGGATGAATGAGAACATCATACATAGGGAGAACATCCATGATGATTGGTTGGTGTTCGTATGATGAGTCACAATTGGCTAAGGTTAGAGTGAAACATTACATACTGGTCAATCAGAGGCACGATAAGGCGGATCATCAAAACTAGTAAGTAAAATCATAACAGACACGCACTCATGTCACATGACGACAAAGGAGTCAGAGACAGAGGGACGCTTCAAGCTGACCACTCAAAAAAAGAAAAAAAGAAACATACTTTAAAAATGACAGAGGCATTCTCTCCCGCAGATTAGATTTTTCCTTTTGTGACGAAGACGACGTGCAGGAAACCCACAACAATGCGTGTCCTTGGCTATATTTAGACACATGTATGCGTTTAGCGAAAACAATGCCCAAAACCTTAGTTTTCAGTTGTTTATTAAGCAAACTAAAATCAAAACTGCTCTCTTCATCTACGACGTCCCACACAAATTTAGGAACACACATTAAGGTGAGTTGAGTTCATGAAAAGTTTTACTACACATAACAATTATCAACTGTCCCCACACAAGTCATTGTTTTTTTTTTGGTCAAGATATAGATAGATGCTGTTTTTTACTGTACGTAGAGAAAATGAATAACATTATAGGGGTGGGCCAAAGAAAAGGCAAACTAAATAAATTCATACAGGGGGGCGCAGGGACCTCTAGAGGTAGTTGTAGCTAAATGACACAAACTTAATAATAATGGACCTTAAGTGGGTCCATTTGTACACTCTCAGTTACATTAACATTGATATTGTACATGTGGGCTCATAGATATAAATGCCGTTAAATGTACCTTTGAGGTGTAGCTTGTAATGTAGCTTGCTACTGAAGCGTATTTCTGGTTTTGTCAAAAAGTTGCTTTATTACAAGCGAGCGTCATTAAACAGGTCTGCAGTACCTGGAGGAACTCCGGTAAAAAAATGGAGGACTCCTACCTGGAGAAGCCAAACCATCAGTTTTTATATTCCATCTTTCTGTCTCTGGGTGTGTGTGCTAAGTCAGGAGAGTGCATCCTGACCATAATAGGAGATGTTCGTGTGTAAGTGTCTGTAAGTGTCTGCTTTAAGTCATAACTCAAATGTTGGCGTTGAACTAGACAGGTAGTCTTTTCTCAAGGATATGGTTATCACTTTTGCATTCCGAAGTCCCAATTACAAACTCTTTTCCTACAAGAAGTGATCCAATCCATCTGCGAATATCAAACTAAGAGGCCTTATCTATTTATGTGCTCAAACTGAAATACCATTATTTAATTAAACTTGGTGGTTTGCTTTCTCCAAGGTGAATATAAACATTTACCATACGTAGAACATAATATGAGTTAATTAATTCACTTCACTACAATTCTACAGGAATAGCTTCCCCTGTAGCTTAGCTACATTTAATTAAGAGTAACTTATAGTTTAGCGTACTACATTTTCCAAGTAGCTTGCCCATAACTGATCATTTGATACTTGTTTGTGTTGACAGATGTTGTGTTTTTGACTGCAATATTGTTCATTTAGGGCAGTGTGTCATGACCCGATGTACCGGGTCCTGTTTCGTGTTGTGTTTTGATTATTAGTGACGACGCGGCGCGGTTGGGAGCGTGGCCGTGCCAGCAACCTGAGGGTTCCTGGTTCAATCCCCACCTTCTGCCAACCTCGTCACGTCCGTTGTGTCCTTGAGCAAGACACTTCACCCTTGCTCCTGATGGGTTGTGGTTAGAGCCTTGCATGGCAGCTCCCGCCATCAGTGTGTGTGTGAATGGGTGAATGTGGAAATAGTGTCAAAGCTCTTTGAGTACCTTGAAGGTAGAAAAGTGCTGTACCCATTTTAGTTTAGGATTCGTAGTCCCACCTGTCTCCTTAGTCAATCACTCCCCTTTATATTCTTAGGTCACCCAGCCTTAGTCGCTGGGTAAATGTTTGCTACTCCCGACAGTTGCGTTTTCTTGTTTTGTTCCACGCTTAAATACTTTCATGCTGTTCGCCCTTGGCGACTGTTTGTCTGCTTTGGCTCCACGCTATGTCATCTAAGATTTTGTATTTTTTTGCCTTGCCTTGTGGAATTACAACAGATTTTTACCTGCTGCTTTCTGCTTGGTTTTCTGCTTTGGTGAGAACACAACCCTTGCAGCTATGCGACGCCTCGAACGCAACACAGTGCTTCTCCATTTTCTGTTACACCCCCCTAGGAAGAAGAAAAAATGTTACGCCCCCTTACCCCGACTGTAAACAGTATCATTTGTCTATAAAACGTATTGCAAGTACACCATGAAAACCAAAGATCAACTTACAACAAAAAAAATATTTTATCAATACTGATTTTAGTCTGTAACAGAGAATATTTAAGATGCACCGATTTGCCTTCAAGTAAATAAAAATAAAAATAGTTATTTGAACTCTGTACAGTTTTTGACCGATTTTAACCATTTGATACTGAATAATAGGGCTGTGAATCTTTGGGTGTCCCACGATTCGATTCAATATCGATTCTTGGGGTCACGATTCGATTCAAAATCTTTTTTTTTTTTAATTCAACACGATTCTCTATTCAAAAACGATTTTTTTCCCGATTCAAAGGGATTCTCTATTCTTTCAATACATAGGATTTCTGCAGGATCGACCCCAGTCTGCTGACATGCAAGCAGAGTAGTAGATTTTTGTAAAAAGCTTTTATAATTGTAAAGGACAATGTTTTATCAACTGATTGCAATAATGTAAATTTGTTTTAACTATTAAATGAACCAAAAATATGACTTATTTTATCTTTGTGAAAATATTGGACACTGTGTGTTGTCAAGCTTATGAGATGCGATGCAAGTGTAAGCCACTGTGACACTATTGTTCATTTTTATTTTTTATTGTTTTTATAAATGTCTAATGATAATGTCAATGAGGGATTTTTAACCACTACTATGTTGAAATTGTAACTAATATTGATACTGTTGTTGATAATATTCATTTTTGTTTCACTACTTTTGGTTTGTTCTGTGTCATGTTTGTGTCTCCTCTCAATTAATAATAATAATAATAATACCTGGGATTTATATAGCGCTTTTCTAAGTACCCAAAGTCGCTTTACATGTTAAAAACCCATCATTCATTCACACCTGGTGGTGGTAAGCTACTTTCGTAGCCACAGCTGCCCTGGGGTAGACTGACGGAAGCGTGGCTGCCAATTTGCGCCTACGGCCCCTCCGACCACCACCTATCATTCATTCAACATTCATTCACCGGTGTGAGCGGCACCGGGGGCAAGGGTGAAGTGTCCTGCCCAAGGACACAACGGCATGGTAAGAGGCGGGGAGCGAACCTGCAACCCTCAGGTTTCTGACACGGGCGCTCTACCCACTACGTCATGCCGCCCCAATTGCTCTGTTTATTGCAGTTCTGAGTGTTGCTGGGGTCGGGTTTGGTTTTGGAATTGGATTGCATTGTTATGGTATTGCTGTGTATTGTTTTGTTGGATTGATTAATTTAAAAAAATTAAAAAAATTTAAAATATTATTTATTTTATTTTTTATTTTTTATTTAACCCTTGTGGGGTGTTCATATTGTTGTTACTCAGCCAGTGTTCGTGGGTCTGATGGACCCATTGCATTTTGTAGCTATAAAAGGCCTCACAATCAAACACTTTTATGTTAAAATACTGACTTATCCCAAAAAACATCTGTAATGAAGTGCTTCGAGAGGCTGGTTAAGGAATACATTGTCTCCAGACTTCCCCCCACATTCGACCCATACCAGTTTGCTTATCGCCCTAACCGCTCCACAGAGGACGCCATCTCCTCTGCACTCCACCTGAGCTTAGCACATCTGGAAGGAAAGGACACACACGTGCGGATGTTGTTTCTGGACTTCAGCTCGGCATTCAACACCATCATCCCGCAGCACTTGGTGAGCAAACTGGCCCCCCTTGGATTCAGTACCCCCCCATGCAACTGGCTGCTTGACTTCCTCACAGACAGACCACAGTCTGTGAGAGTAGGCAACAACACCTACAGTGCCATCTACCTGAGCACCGGCGACCCCCAGGGCTGCGTCCTGAGTCCGCTGCTGTTCTCTTTGATGACCCATGACTGCCGCGCCAGGTCCACTACTAACCACATTGTGAAGTTTGCGGACGACATGACAGTAGTGGGCCTCATCCGTGACAACAACGACATGGACTACAGGGAGGAGGTGAAACATCTGGTTGACTCGTGCAGAGCCAACAACCTGGTCCTGAACGTCGACAAGACCAAGGAGATCATCGTCGACTTCAGGAAGCACCAGTCCAGCCACGCTCCACTCTTCATCAACGGCACAGCGGTGGAGATGGTAAGCAGCACCAAGTTCCTGGGGGTGCAAATAACTGACAATATAACCTGGTCCCTACACACCGGAGCTCTTGGAAAAAGAGCTCAGCAGCGCATGCACTTTTTGCGTTGGATGAAAAGAGCACAGCTCCCTGCCCCCATTCTCACCACATTCTACAGAGGCACTATAGAGAGCCTGCTGACCAACTGCTTCTCTGTCTGGACTGGAGCCTGCAATGCCTCAGACTGGAAGTCTCTCCAGAGAGTGGTGAGGACGGCGGAAAAGATCATCAGGACTCCTCTTCCTCCTATCCAGGAGATCGCAAAAAGCCGCTGCCTGACCAGGGCTCAGAAAATCTGCAGAGACTCCTTCCACCCCCACCAAGGACTGTTTTCACTGCTGGACTCTAGAAAGAGGTTCCGCAGCCTCCGTAGCAGAACCTCCAGGTTCTGTAACATCTTCTTCCCTCAGGCCATAAGACTCTTGAACACATCATAATAATCCCCTCAATTCCTCCCAAAAATGGATTAACTTGCTGGAATATAAAGACAATATAACATACATCCATGAATGTGGATGCATATGCAAAAGTGCTATATATTTATCTGTACAGTAATCTATTTATTTATATATGCACCTTATTGCTTTTTTATCCTGCACTACCATGAGTTAATGCAACAACATTGTGTTCTTATCTGTACTGTACAGTTCAAATTTGAACGACAATAAAAAGTAAGTCTAAGTCTAAGACCCACAAACACTGGCTGAGTAACAACAATATGAACGTTGCATGGACATTTATCTGCCAGTTTCTGCATCCCACAGTGATTCTTCTTTTGTGTTTCTGCACCTGCGCTTCCCACACAAGGTTGCAACATTGTTTGTCAACACCGTCTGCTCTCATTTTGTCGCACATTTGACCCTCTGATGTTCTGTGTACCTACACTCTGTCCTCCCCCTGTCTGTGTGTGTGTGTGTGTGTGTGTGTGTGTGTGTGTGTGTGTGTGTGTGTGTGTGTGTGTGTGTGTGTGTGTGTGTGTGTGTGTGTGTGTGTGTGTGTGTGTGTGTGTGTGTGTGTGTGTGTGTGGTACACAGAACATCAATTTCCACACTTCTATTAGCCCTGGGTCCAGTGGACCCGTGTGTTCATTAAATATGTATTCTGATATATGTTCTTCACAGAAAATGAGCCAAAGCCAGTGAATCTCAGTTTGAAAAATGTATTAATTGTATCATTTTTCTTTTAATAAAAATCGAAAACGGGTCCCACAGACCCGAACACCACACAAGGGTTAAAAAAAAATTCGATTTTTTTTAAAAATGAGAATCGATTCTGAATCGCACAACGTGAGAATCGCAATTCGAATTTGAATCGATTTTTTCCCACACCCTTACTGAATAATAAAATAAACTCAAGAAAAAAAATGATCAACAACTTTAACTAAGTAGCACAGTATATGAAACACTTTATTTAACCTACAAAACAAAAATGAATGAATCCATATGTGCTAATGTAGGTTAGACCTGCTCAGTGGTTTGTGGTTAGAGTGTCTGCCCTGGGACTGGAAGGTCGTGAGTTCAAACCAAAGACTATAAAAATGGGACCCATTGGCTCCCTGCTTGGCACTCGGCATCAAGGGTTGAAATTGGGGTTTAAATCACCAAATGATTCCCGAGCGCAGCCACAGCTGCTGCTCACTGCTCCCCTCACCTCCCAGAGGTTGAACATGGGGATGGGTCAAATGGAGAGGATAATTTCACCACACCTAGTGTGTGTGTGACTATCGTTGGGACTTTAAATTTAATTTGTATTCATCAAAAGGATGGCTACAATGAGCATGTTTGTAGATTTTTGAAGTGGGGTTTGAAGCACAATACTGCAGGATACTGAAAAAGCATGTTCTTAGGGGGTCACATGTGCCCCCACATGTAGCCTACTATGTTTACCTTTTGTAAATGACTTCACTAAAATACAAGAAAAGACCAACCTTGTGTGCTTATCGTGGACATTTAGATTTCAGATGCAAGCCGTTATCATTCGATTACTTTTTTTCTGATTTTGGATCAGAACACCCCTAGAATTAAATCCCATGCTTGAACCAAAACCTTTATGAACTGCCCATGCAATTTTAAAAGTGCATATTAACGTTTGCAAGTACGGCATACGAAATGTTCTATCTCGCACCTCCCCTGCAGATGGGTCGATTGCATTACATTTTTAATCAGATTAACAAAAATGGATTAAGGCGCGTAAAGGGCTAAATTCAAGTTTTTAGGAATATTTACAAACAGAGTGATTGCCAAGGGATGTCACATTGAAAGCCTTGCATGTCATGTGGTTCCACTTTTTATTGTGATTGTCTTCCTCTTCATTATTCACTCACAGATCGCATGCAGCCGCCAGCACTTGTGGCAAAATGTCTTCCATGTGTGCCTAATTGCCTGGGTACAGGTATTTAACGCGAGGTGAAGTCATTAACACGGGCACACACTTGTCAGATGTGAAGCCAGCTGCTATTTGGCTGACTGACTGGATGAACAAAATCAATGGCAACTTTGAAAAAATGAACATGTCTGGAGACAAGACTGTTTGTTGCAAGGTTGTATTTGTATTTTTGTAACCCTAATATGAGTGCTATGATCTTCTGATGACGTCATGACATCATTGCCTTTCAGTGTATTTGCTCAAATTATGCTGATAGTATATATTTATACCATGAATTGATTAACGTGGACCCCGACTTAAACAAGTTGAAAAACGTATTCGGGTGTTACCATTTAGTGGTCAATTGTACGGAATATGTACTGTACTGTGCAATCTACTAATAAAAGTCTCAATCAATCAATCAATCAAAATATGTTGACAATGCAGAAAAATACAAATAGTTTGGTTTCGGTGGCCCTCAGATAATGACTCACCTGTTTGGAAATGAATTATGGTTCTATTAAAACATGAGCTGTATAGCAATATACAAGTCAACATGCCCACCTAGTGTCTGAATCTGATTAGTTCAGTCACATTTACATATAGCTTATTTATTGGGCTACACTACGAGACAAAATATGATATGATGCAGCACAGATCTAAAGCAAAAGAAGCTACATTCACATAAGGCGGTGGCTCTGATTAGTTTTTAAATATTTTTTTGGAATTTTTGCATGCAATTTGCTGTTATTTTAAGGCCTTGCCGTGTCTTTGGTTATTTTAATGTTTGAGGATTGCGGTAAAAGCACTCTAAGTATATTGTATATGCTTTTATTGGAATCCAAGCTATGGTAAAATTAGAAGAATATAAAACTAACAAACATATTCATATATTGTTTGAGAATATTTGAGTTTCGTCCTATAATAAGTCACAAAAGCTGCCCAATCATGTCCTTATTTTTTGCCAGGCGTGTACAAAGTGCACTACAGGGGCCATTTTTAGTCCACACTTAGTTTTTTTACTATTCGGCTGTCTGCATTTTGTGAAAAATAAAACAAATTAATTTCTGACATATTGTCCCTCCATGACTGTTTTGGACGTGGTGTTTATTTTTGTTCCAGTACTCTTGTTTCTATTTCCTGTGTGCTTTCATTTCCTGCCATTTCATCTCTGGCTTGAGCGCTGCCTCCCTCACCTGGACCTGATTGGCAATCAGGACACACCTGCTACCTACCGATACTTAGTCAAACAAGTTTTGACCTTTTTTGTGCACTTCCTAGCTACATAATTTCTCCTAGCTGCACTTGCTCTCGTTAGATACATTTGTGTTGGGCCCGTTGTCTCTGCATCCTGGGGTCACAAGTTCCAGCTTTGCTTGTGTCAACCTGACAGATACTGTACATTATTTTAGAGTACACTTACTGTCCCCTTAGACAAAAGATAAGGCAGGGGTATTCAACTGGCTGTACGGGGGCCAAATCCGGGCCGGAAATTACATAATTCCTTACTTCAGTTCAAAACTTGGGAGAAAAAACAGTTTTGCAGCCAAATCCTAAAATTCTGGTTTCTGTTGGAACACACATTGGCAGATCCTTGCATTGACATTGTAACCTTGCTAGCAAACTTGTTATTTACACAACTCAAGGCACTCCTTTTAGGCAGTTAACATTTTTTCTTGTAGTTTTGACTTACGTAACTAACAACTATGCAACTTGTCATTTGTTCAACTTCTTTAGTTATACTAGCGGTGTTCCTCAAGGTTCAATTTTAGGTCCTCTCTTTTACTTCATGTAGACCAGTGGTCCCCAACCACCGGGCCACGGCCCGGTACCGGTCCGTGGATCGATTGGTACAGGGCCGCACAAGAAATTAAAAAAATAAATAATTATTTTTTTTTTAAAGTTTATTTTTTATTTTTTATTAAATCAACATAAAAAACACAAGGTACACTTACAATTAGTGCACCAACCCAAAAAACTCCCTTGTTGTTTCTTTCTGTTATTAATATTTCTGGTTCCTACATTATATATCAATATAGATCAATACAGTCTGCAGGGATACAGTCCGTAAGCACACATGATTGTATTTCTTTATGACAAAAAAAAAAAAATGTATTTGAATACCCCTGAGCTAAGGTGTGGAGGTTTTGTTCTGATATATTAGCATACTGTATATTAACCTATGGGTTGCATCTTTATTTTACAAATTGTATACATTTTTGAGTATGCGGTACTCGGTGGGAAAGGTTAGGACACCCATGCTTTATGAATCTGTATTTGTTTCATGGGACAATGTACATTGAAATACAAAAAAGTACAGTAAGTGTAGGCAGCAGATTGTAGCCACAGGCTCATTTTCATCTGTCGAGGTTGATGGTACTGCACAACGAAACATGTACATAAAAATCAGACGATATCCGTATCAGACATCATAAACTGTACAATAAAACACATACTCAGATATAACAAAAAGATGGAAACTCACAGCACAGTAGTTTGCTGCATTACCTCATCTTACGCTAGATCAGGAATTAGGTGACTATTGTAATTAAAGAGCATAAGGCAAATGGAAAAGTGCTAAAGTGCAAGGATTGCATAAAAATGTATATTACAAAAAAATGCTAAATTATATAGCACATTATCACAAAACCAAACACTCAGATTATAATATTTTTAATTAAAATTACTGGAGTGCTAAGGTGTTTGATTAGAAAATACCTATATTGTCTTTTTCTGTCAAATGTCTCCTTATTTACGGTAAATTGTGTAGATTCTATTTTAAAATTTTAGACATTTTAATATGACCTTTGAAGGAGAGCGTTTTGAATTTGAGGACACACCTAGTGTTTAACCTCATTGACTACCTTTAGTTATTCCCCTCTGAATAATACATTAGATCGAGAAATGTTTCATGCCTATCGTTTTTTGCCTGTTTAATGAGGCAAGATACACTATATTGCCAAAAGTATTTGGCCACCTGCCTTGACTCACATATGAACTTGAAGTGCCATCCCATTCCTAACTCATGGGGTCCAATATGATGCCGGTCCACCTTTTGCAGCTATTACACCTTCAACTCTTCTGAGTAGGCTGTCCACAAGGTTGCGGAGTGTGTTTATAGGAATTTCCCACCATTCTTCCAAAAGCGCATTGGTGCGGTCACACACTGATCTTGGTCAAGAAGGCCTGGCTCTCAGTCTCCGTTCTAATTCATCCCAAAGGTGTTCTATCGGGTTCAGGTCAGGACTCTGTGCAGGCCAGTCAAGTTCATCCACACCAGACTCTGTCACCCATGTCTTTATGGACCTTGCTTTGTGCACTGGTGTACAGTCATGTTGGAAGAGGAAGGGGCCCGCTCCAAACTGTTCCCACAAGCTTGGGAGCATGGAATTGTCCACAATGTTTTGGTATCCTGGAGCATTCAAAATTCCTTTCACCAGAACTAAGGGGCCAAGCCCAACTCCTGGAAAAACCACCCCACACCATAATTCCTCCTCCACCAAATTTCACACTCGGCACAATGCAGTCCGAAATGTACCGTTCTCCTGGAAACCTCCAAACCCAGACTCGTCCATCAGATTGTCTGATGGAAAAGGGTGATTCATCACTCCAGAGAACGCGTCTCCACTGCTCTAAAGTCCAGTGGCGACGTGCTTTACACCACTGCATCAGACGCTTTGCATTGGACTTGGTGATGTATGGCTTAGATGCAGCTGCTCTGCCATGGAAACCCATTCCATGAAGCTCTCTGCGTACTGTATGTGGGCTAATTGGAAGGTCACATGAAGTTTGTAGCTCTGTAGCAACTGACTGTGCAGAAAGTCGGCGACCTCTTTGCACTATGCGCTTCAGCATCCGCTGACCCCTCTCTGTCAGTTTACGTGGCCTACCACTTCGTGGCTGAGTTGCTGTTGTTCCCAAACTCTTCCATTTTCTTATAATAAATCCGACAGTTGATTTTGAAATATTTAGGAGCGAGGAAATTTCAAGACTGGATTTATTGCACAGTTGGCATCTATGACAGTTCCACGCTGGAAATCACTGAGCTCCTGAGAGCGGCCCATTCTTTCACAAATGTTTGTAGAAACAGTCTCCATGCCTAAGTGCTTGATCCTATGCACCTGTGGCCGGGCCAAGTGATTAGGACACCCGATTTTGATCATTTGGATGGGTGGCCAAATACTTTTGGCAATATAGTGTATATTGAGCCAGTGTTTGAGAGCTGAAGAGAGCACTTTAGAAGTGCATCGTCAATGTATGACTGAATGTCAACTTCCTTGCAGACTCCGGGAGGATTATTAATGTACATACAAAATAACATTTGCCCCAAGATTGATCCTTGAGGAACCCCTGCATTACAATGTATAAGCGATGATCTCTCTCTATTATTCACAGTATACTCTTTTCTATTGATAGGATAACAGTCCATCCAATTAACAGCTTCACTTAAAGGCCTACTGAAATGATTTTTTTTTATTCAAACGGGGATAGCAGATCCATTCTATGTGTCATACTTGATCATTTCGCGATATTGCCATATTTTTGCTGAAAGGATTTAGTATAGAACAACGACGATAAAGTTTGCAACTTTTGGTCGCTTATAAAAAAGCCTTGCCTATACCGGAAGTAGCGTGACGTCACAGGAGGAAGGATTCCTCACATTTCCCCGTTGTTTACAATGGAGCGAGAGAGATTCGGACCGAGAAAGCGACGATTACCCCATTAATTTGAGCGAGGATGAAAGATTTGTGGATGAGGAACGTTAGAGTGAAGGACTAGAGTGTAGTACAGGGTGTATCTTTTTTCGCTCTGACCGTAACTTAGGTACAAGGGTTCATTGGATTCCACACTTTGTCCTTTTTCTATTGTGGATCACGGATTTGTATTTTAAATCACCTCGGATACTATATCCTCTTGAAAATGAGAGTCGAGAATGCGAAATGGACATTCACAGTGACTTTTATCTCCACGACAATACATCGGTGAAGCTCTTTAGCTACAGAGCTAACGTGATAGCATCAGGCTCAAATGCAGATAGAAACAACATTTGAAAAAACCCTGACTGGAAGGATAGACAGAAGATCAACAATACTATTAAACCATGAACATGTAAATACACGGTTAATAATTTCCAGCTTGGCAAAGCTTAACAATTGAAGCTAACTACGAAGTGGCGGCGGCGGGCGTTGTAGCTTTCGACGACATCAGAGTCGGCAAGAAACATATATTTCCCCAAAGTTACGTACGTGACATGCACATAGCGACACGCACGTACGGGCAAGCGATCAAATGTTTGGAAGCCAAAGCTGTACTCACGGTAGTGCGTCTTCTATCCAACTCAAACACAACACAACCTCCTGATTGTGTTGCTGTAGCCTGCCGCTAATACACCGATCGCACCTACAACTTTCTTATTTGCAGTCTCCATTGTCCATTAAACAAATTGCAAAAGATTCACCAACACAGATGTCCAGAATACTGTGGAATTGTTCGATGAAAACAGAGCAGTTTGTATGGTGACACATTGGGTACGAATACTTCCGTTTCCGTCGTGACGTCACGCGCATACGTCGTCATACATAGACGTTTCCAACCGGAAGTTTAGCGGGAAATTTTAAATTGCACTTTATAAGTTAACCCGGCCGTATTGGCATGTGTTGCAATGTTAAGATTTCATCATTGATATATAAACTATCAGACTGTGTGGTCGGTAGTAGTGGGTTTCAGTAGGCCTTTAAAAAGTTAAAATGGGTCAACTATAACAAGAGAACTTTGCGGTTTGGTGATCAAAGAAGCAGTTAATATGATATAAAATATGAAGTATGGTTTGACTGATATTCAAAATATATCACGATTCAGTCTTATATTCGACTTAATTAGGTGATTGATTCAAGACAGTCGCCACGCAGCATGTCTTAGTACTGTGTGTGTGTGTGTGTATATACTGCATACAGGAGAAACGTCACAGGGCTTCCTTTTCAAGTGTATCTGTGGTCAGCACATGGTCATTGTAAACATTTATGGACATGCTTGTGCATCGGGTAAAGTAAGGATGCAGCTGGTGAAGCCAGACACCCGTCAGGTGTTTGATCATCCACATGACAAACACAAAGTGTATCGTGGTCTTGACTTTGTCTTTCATCAAATCCAGTCATCATTGGCCTTTTAGGTGCCTTGTTGACACTGTATCTGACTATAGAATGTATCCTGTGTGTTATCTGACAGCAAGGAGAATGATTACATGAGTAATGGGCGGCCCCAGGTGAAGGGATCATCATTCCTCTGTAATCAGAATGACAATAGACCCAAGACAAAGTTATTGATCAAATAAGGATCTTGAGAATTCATACCTGCTAGGCCATCTGATTGATTGTAGATCATCTTGGAATAATCCTAATGGGGTGGTCATGACGTCATGTTCCGTCACTGTCCAAACAAACCTGGGAGGAGCAGAGAGGAAGAGGGTCATTGGGGACAAGATGACCAGCATTGTGTGTGTGTGTGTGTGTGTGTGTGTGTGTGTGTGTGTGTGTGTGTGTGTGTGTGTGTGTGTGTGTGTGTGTGTGTGTGTGTGTGTGTGTGTGTGTGTGTGTGTGTGTGTGTGTGTGTGTGTGTGTGTGTGTGTGCGCACGCTTGTGTGTGTCCATGTTCGGGGCACGTTAACAATGCGCGTCATGTGCGTCATGGCTCCTGCTCTTCGTTTGCTTTCTTGCAACTGGCTTCACACTGATAACAGACTGATGGCGAGGGTTAAAAAGAAATGATGATGGAGAAACTTTACTTTGCTTCAACCGTTGACAACCCCGGTGTAAAATACAACTCCCGAAGCGTTGTTGTAAAAATACAATGAGTAGTTATGCCAAGTCATGATAACCTTTTACTTGCTATTGTGCAATATCAAAATGAATGCCAGTTTTTACCTCTTTTTAATGATCCTGTTTGGATGCAGGTATGCTATTTCTAGTGTTGTCAAATGATACATTTTATTTATTTAATCAGTTGAGTCACATTTTTGAATTTGGGTTTTATTTTATTATTTATTGCCGGAGTGTCATACAGGAATATGTTTTCTTTGTTTTACGTGATTGCACATACAGTCGTGGTCAAAAGTTGACATACACTTGTAAAGAACATAATGTCGTGGCTGTCTTGAGTTTCCAATAATTTCTACAACTCTTATTTTTTTGTCATAGAGTGATTGGAGCACATACTTCAACTTGTTGGTCACAAAAACATTCATGTAGTTTGGTTCTTTTATGAATTTATTATGGGTCTACTGAAAATGTGACCAAATCTGCTGGGTCAAAAGTATACATACAGAAATGTTAATATTTGGTTACATGTCCCTTGGCAAGTTTCACTGCAATAATGCGCTTTTGGTAGCCATCCACAAGCTTCTGGCAAGCTTCTGGTTGAATTCTTGACCACTCCTTTTGACAAAATTGGTGCAGTTCAGCTAAATGTGTTGGTGTTCCAGCAGATTTGGTCACATTTTCAGTAGACCCATAATAAATTCAAAAAAGAACCGAACTTCATGAATGTTTTTTGTGACCAACAAGTATGTGCTCCAATCACTCTATCAAAAAAAAAAAAAGAGTTGTAGAAATTATTGGAAACTCAACACAGCCATGACATTATGTTCTTTACAAGTGTGTGTGAACTCTTGACCACGACTGTACTTCATTTACTCAAACTTGGTAACAGTTTTATTCAGTGAGGGTGTGTTTTAAAGTGAAATTTGCCAGCGATTACAACAGTCAAAGTCTCCTCTCTCATCTTTGGTCGGACGTTTGCATTGACCTGATCACTGGCGATACAAAAACCCACACCGCTTTTCAGTGGTTAAGGCGGGGGTCAGCAACCCGCGGCTCTAGAGCCGCAGGCTCTTTAACGCCGCCCGAGTGGCTCCCTGGACCTCTTTCAGAGATGTGTGAAAATGAAAAAAGATGAAGTAAAATATATATTTTTTGTTTTAATATATTTTGTGTAGGAGAACAAAGATGATACACACCTTCCTTCTTGTTAGAAATCACAATGTTTATGTTATACATGCTTCACTGATGAGAGTATTTGGCAAGCACCGTTTTGTCCTACTAATTTCAGCGATCCTTGAACTCATCGTAGTTTGTTTACATGTACAACTTTCTCCGATGTTGCCACAGAAAGCTGTGTTTTGTGCCTCTCCTTCTTTGTCTCATTTTGTCCACCAAACATGTTATGCTGTGCGTAAATCGCACAAGGGTGAGCTTTGTTTACTCTAATGATATGCTGGAGTGCTTAACAGGCATATTTGGTCAGTGCATGACTGCAAGCTAATCGATGCTAACATGCTATTTAGGCTAGCTGTATGTACATATTGAATCATTGTGCCTCGTTTGTAGATACATTTGTGGTCATTTAATTTCCTTTGCTTATGTCCTCTGTGTATTTCATTGATAGTTGCATGTCTCATGACACATTATCTGTATGTAATATTGGCTGCATTTTTGATAGTTGTTTGTGTACCATGTTGTTCCAGACCACAGCAAACGTTACCATGTTGTTCCAGACCACAGCTCGCAAAGATTGCAATAAATCCATTAGAATAAGACGGCCTGCTGTTTCCTTTGACTTGGACACACACATCTATAGTTTTGGCCATTCTGAGCCAGTAATTTCCAGAAGTGATCTCATCCTGTGAGAAGCTTCCATTTTACTAATAATGTTGCAAAAATGTGTGGAATAAAAATAAAAATACAACATTTCTGTCAACAAATATTCCCGTCAGCCTTTGATAGTAGGATAATATAGCTAATATATACACTTACATCATGTGTTGCCTTCATTATAACACTTATATAAGGCTTTTAATTTTTTGCGGCTCCAGACAGATTTTTTATATCAATTTTTGGTCCAATATGGCTCTTTTAACATTTTGGGTTGCAGACCCCTGGGTTAAGGCTAGGAAGCCTATACATTTAAAAACACTGAACATGTTTCTTGTGTATATGTTTTAATATGTACAGTACATTTAATTTTTTTTATCTGTACATTCAATTCCATATTTTATTTCATGTGTAGCTTTTATTTCATCTTTATTTATCCAATATTTCTTTGTGTCCCGTATGTTTAATTTTTAAATTTGAATAGTGCGCGGTGACAATCTGCCGCGACTAGATAAACTAAGATAGGATTTTTTTTGTTTTTTATTCTCATTCTAATTTTTGTATTTCAAAGATGAATTATTGTATTTGACTTGTCTTCTAAATAATATTGTTTTAAATGTACAATGCAGGTTATTTATTAAAAGTGTACTTGAATTATTTTCATTTTCATTTCTTCTTCATTTATTTAAACAATTACACTGTAAATGTATATTTATAGTAATTGTAGAAAACAATATTTCCATATTTTGTATATAATTTTGATTTGTTTTATATATATATATATATATATATATATATATATATATATATATATATATATATATATATATATATATATATATATATATATATATATATATATATATATATATATATATATACACACTACCGTTCAAAAGTTTGGGGTCACCCAAACAATTTTGTGGAATAGCCTTCATTTCTAAGAACAAGAATAGACTGTCAAGTTTCAGAAGAAAGTTCTCTTTTTCTGGCCATTTTGAGCGTTTAATTGACCCCACAAATGTGATGCTCCAGAAACTCAATCTGCTCAAAGGAAGGTCAGTTTTGTAGCTTCTGTAACGAGCTAAACTGTTTTCAGATGTGTGAACATGATTGCACAAGGGTTTTCTATTTATCAATTAGCCTTCTGAGCCAATGAGCAAACACATTGTACCATTAGAACACTGGAGTGATAGTTGCTGGAAATGGGCCTCTATACACCTATGTAGATATTGCACCAAAAACCAGACATTTGCAGCTAGAATAGTCATTTACCACATTAGCAATGTATAGAGTGGATTTCTTTTAAGTTAAGACTAGTTTAAAGTTATCTTCATTGAAAAGTACAGTGCTTTTCCTTCAAAAATAAGGACATTTCAAAGTGACCCCAAACTTTTGAACGGTAGTGTGTGTATATATATATATATATATATATATATATATATATATATATATATATATATATATATATATATATATATATATATATATATCAATCAGTGACGTGCAGTCACCATTTTTTTCTTTCCATGATGGCAGGTGAGGCCCTGCCTCACCTGCCATCATGGAAAGAAAAAAAATGTAAAAAGAAAAAAAAATTATTAAATTGTTATATGTATCCAGTGATTATACTAAAAAGTTATTTTCCATTTAACTTCACCAGTTTTATATTATTTTTATTCAAAATCGCTGAGTTTTCACATTTGCCGTTCAAATACTGAGAAGAGACGGTGAGGCACGTCACTGCGTTGAGCCTCACATGGATTGCGGACTCGGCTAACTGTTGGCCTGCTGTGCAGTGACACCGTATTGCTATATGAACTATATTATACATTTCCATAGTTTAGTTAGCTGAGGTTTATAATGTACAGTGTATTTTGTCAACAACTGTATGTGTGTAACGTATTTCTTGTGCTGAGCAATCAGAAAACTGCTGCGAAGACGCACTGTGTGAGGCTCGCAGTAATCCCGCCTCCTGGTGGTAGAGAATGCAACCCCCGCCGTAGTGTTATATCAACTAAAGCGCACACTTAAACTTTCCACGTGCAAGATTGAATCTATTTAAAAAAGTTATTTAATAAGAAGCCAAAAAGTGCAAAAACAATAATGTTTGTGTTGGAGGAGTTGTGAATGACAGGGCCACAACATTAGGTACACCTGCAGACTGCAGCACGGATTTCATATATCATTCATTCACAACTCCTCCAACACGAACATTATTGTTTTTGCACTTTTTGGCTTCTTATTGAGCTGCTGCATTTTTTGGTTGGGTTGTTTATTTATTTTGAGTAACTTGTACATTTCTAAAAGGGGAGGAATGTAATAGAGTGATCTATGTTTGTTTGTTGCCATCTCCTGGTTAATGTTGGCTATAGCGTACTGGGGTTACTTTTTGGTTGGCCAACGATTTACGTGGTGTTGCGCACCTGACGTCAAGTGTGTTGAGTCTGTTCTGAAGTCTACAGTAAAGAGACGTACTTCATCATCTCGCCTGGTTATTGCCTCTGTCACGCCAAATGTCTTCCCCCCTACAACCCCCCCCCCGCCCCCCCCCCCCCCCCCCCTATTTACTTCCGGGGCTGCGTCCAATAAAGTCACAAAGTTGCCGGGGGTCCTTAACCGGCACGCAACTGTCCTGTTTCGCGCCTGTACAAAAAAAAAAACAATAATGATTTCTTCAGATTCCAGCAGCTGTCAAAGACGAAGTATCCTTCCAGCGACGGGCAGTCAAAGCCGAAGTGCTATCGATCGCTGTCAATGACGTAAGAGGAAACATGACCACGGAAGTAAATGGGGGGGGATTTGGCGTGACACCTCCAACCCAATATATTACATAAAGGTAACACCAGAATAATGTTTTTTTTAATTAAATGTGCTTTTTTGTGTGCTACAGTTTGTAAGTGTAAAGTTAAAGTTAAGTTAAAGTACCAATGATTGTCACACACACACTAGGTGTGGTGAAGGTTGCCCTCTGCATTTGACCCATCCCCTTGTTCACCCCCTGGGAGGTGAGGGGAGCAGTGAGCAGCAGCGGCGCCGCGCCCGGGAATAATTTTTGTTGATTTTATCCCCAATACCAACCCTTGATGCTGAGTGCCAAGCAGGGAAGAATGCTGGTATGAGCTTTTAAACATAACCCGTTAACTGCTGCCAATCAAATGGTGAATAAGATACTCTTTAGGGTTCATATGTTTGTAAATCTGACTGTGATGAAGTCGGTGCCTCACCAGCCATGAACCTCACCATACGTCACTGATATATATATATATATATATATATATATATATATATATATATATATATATATATATATATATATATATATATATATATATATATATATATATATTGTATAGTGTATTAGATTATATATGTTATATAGTATATGCAAAATGTAATTTATATTAATGGCATACTATTTTACTGTACATATAGAACTCGTTTTATTTCAATTTTTAATGAACATTTTAGAAAATATATGTAAAATATACTTAATATATAATTTGTTTTTAAATACAATTATAATACACAGTTTTCTATATTTAAATGTATATTATACATTATATGTATACATTACATTTTATTAAAAAAAATGTTAAATGACATTTATATTATTTTGAATATAGATATAATCTATAAATGATAATGATAAATGGGTTATACTTGTATAGCGCTTTTCTACCTTCAAGGTACTCAAAGCGCTTTGACAGTATTCCCACATTCACCCATTCACACACACATTCACACACTGATGGCGGGAGCTGCCATGCAAGGCGCTAACCAGCAGCCATCAGGAGCAAGGTTGAAGTGTCTTGCCCAAGGACACAACGGACGTGACTAGGATGGTAGAAGGTGGGGATTGAACCCCAGTAACAAGCAACCTTCCGATAATAATAATCACACTATGAAAGTTAATCATTATACTCTACACCAGGGGGGTCTAACGTACGGCCCGAGGGCCGGATCAGGCCCGCGAACAGTTTTTATCCGGCCCGCGGGATGAGTTTGCTAAGCATAAAAATTAACATTACATTTTTGAATGAAAGAAACTGCTGTTCTACATGTGTCCACTAGATGTCACAATAGCAATTATTTGTATCTTTGTAGATGATGTTACATATGTTAAAATAATAAAAATAACCACAAGATGTTAGTGCACCAGTTGAGGAAAATGAGCAAACTACATAAATAACATCATGTAATTTGATTTTGATATTATTTTCTTATCTTGATAGATTGAAAATTAACACCAATGAGTTGATTGATGAACATTATCACATCATTTGTTCAGAAAGTATAAATAACAACAAATAAAGATAGAATACATTTAACTGCAACATGTAAGTGTAAAAAAAACAACAACAACACTATAATTTGTACATTTTCAGAATGTGCTTTTTCTATGTATAAACAAAGAAAACAATCTGAAGTTGTCTTTATTTTTAAAGGCTTACTGAAACCCACTACTACCGACCACGCAGTCTGATAGTTTATATATCAATGATGAAATCTTAACATTGCAACACATGCCAATACGGCCGGGTTAACTTATAAAGTGCAATTTTAAATTTCCCGGGAAACTTCCGCTTGAAAACGTCTAGGTATGATGACGTTTGCCCGTGACGTCAATCGTTGAACCGGAAGTATTGGGACACATTGTATCACAATACAAACAGCTCTGTTTTCATCGCAAAATTCCACAGTATTCTGGACATCTGTGTTGGTGAATCTTTTGCAATTTGTTTAATGAACAATGAAGACTGCAAAGTGTAAACAATGGGGAAATGTGAGGAGCCTTTCAACCTGCGACGTCACGCTACTTCCGGTACAGGCAAGGCTTTTTTTTTATCAGCGACCAAAAGTTGCGAACTTTATCGTCGATGTTCTCTACTAAATCCTTTCAGCGAAAATATGGCAATATCGCGAAATGATAAAGTATGACACATAGAATGGATCTGCTATGCCCGTTTAAATTAAAAAAAATGTAATTTCAGTAGGCCTTTAAGTTATCGTGCTGTGATTTTACCAGTCCGGCCCACTTGGTAGTAGATTTTCTCCATGTGGCCCTCGATCTAAAATTAGTTTGACACCCATGCTCTACACCAGGGTGGGCAATTAATTTTTACCGGGGGCCGCATGAGCAACCCGAGCACTGCTGGAGGGCCACATCGACAATATTTCAATTAAATTTTGCTCAATATTATTTTTGATATATACCGTAAGATAAATAATAATAATAATTAATAATAATAGTAATACTTCAACATAGTGTATGTAACAGCATTCCATGACTAATATAAATAAATTAACATTAATAATAAATGACAGTAAAATAAGCACACGTATGACTGAGGAGTCATAGTGTAACTTTGTGTGATGTTTGAGTTGTCCGACTTTTTGCGTGGCCATAAACGCACCAGTGGTTTAGTGCTATGCGTGTTGGTGACAGATGACAAGTTGGTTTTGGCCTGGTTTGTACGGCAGAAAATGACTAGTTTTTCGAGATAGAAGTGTTTTACTTATGTTTTTGGTGTGGTTATGGCCGAATATAAACAGTTTTGCTCAATAAAGTGATCGATATAATTCCTGGCCTCGAAGCATCTCGATAGACGTTACAATAATTGAACGGTGTTCAATTGAACGGTGTTGACAAACACCGTTAGGGCCGCTTGTTGTCACTGTCACTCAAAGTTGCATTGCAAAATTACATAGAATAAATATGTTTATTTTGTTTAGAATTCAGATGGGATTTGATTTGGTGCGCGGCATATACTTGCTGCGCGCAGCGGACGCTTGAGCAGTGCGCAATTGCGCAGGCACGCACCTTAGAGGGAACGTTGCTTGGCAGTCCACGTCTTGTTGGAAACACGCCATTCTTCATCAACTTTTCTCGGGTGTAAACCGTGCATCACTTGTCGCTGCATGTGCACCTTCACTCGCAGGTTACACACTGACACACGCCCATGAATAATAATTTTCAAAATAAAAGCAGCACAGTTGTATTGCGCGCACGACATAGATGTTTTTTCAACTTTATTTTGTAATTAATGATTGCAGCTGTTCACATTCACTCACAATCACGCACACGCATACGTCCACACGGAAGTAATACAAATAACGATTTTCAAAACAAAAGCAGCACCGTTGTATTGCACACTCGACATAGATACTTTTTAAAATTTATTTTGTAATTTATAATTGGCCTCACGCGGGCCGGACAGGGACGCACAAAGGGCCGGATGCGGCCCGCGGGCCGCAGAATGCCCAGGTCTGCTCTACACCGAGGTTTAGTTTGGGGTGGCAACCTGCCTTGACTGGATGAATGGACATTGTTATTTATTACATACGCTACTCACTTCTAAAATAAAAACACATTATTCTGTAAAAATGTAATGATACTAATAACAGTTTATATTTTGTTAACTGCTTTTAATATAACTTCAATACACTTCAGGGGTAAATGGTTGTTAATTCAATGGTTTGTTTGTTTTATTAACGCTCACTTGGGCTGACTTTCGAGTAATTGTCACCTTTTATTTGTCATTGAGTGGTTTTTGGCCGGTCCTCCGTGCATCATCAATCAGTGCCTAATCAATGTGATGTTAGCTGCACACTCATCACGGCCAGGAGGTCTCCTTATCACGCACAACCCCCCGGGTGACGCGCGCAGTCTGCCCCTGCGCGCCAATATGTCAGGAGAGGCTCTGCGCGTCTGGCTCGTCGTGGTCCTCCAGCTGACGTGCGTCACGGTGCTGCCGGCAGGCCCGGTGGCGACGCGGAGGGGATTGAACATGGACCACACCAAGAAGTTGACGGAGAAGCTCAGCACCTTGTTCCACTTGAAGGATCTCCTCCGGGGCGCGGCCGTGGCACCGCACAAGAAGGCGCCTCAGTTTATGTTGGATCTTTTTGACGCCGTGTCCGACGCAGACGGGACGTCCAAAAGCCAGAAGGAGATTCTAGAAGGAAACGTAGTGCGGAGTTTCGAAGATAAAGGTGACTATGTTTGCATTGTGGCGCGTAATTGGTTTCCACATGCGTAATTACGCACGACAAGAAAGCCCATAAGCTTCCAAGGCGCGTGTGCGTCATTACGTCTAATCATAATTAATAAAGCACAATAAATACCTTATTAAGTTTACTTGTTTTCTAAGCATGTGCTTTGTGTTTCAGGTCGTTCTGGTGAGAGGTTTCACTTTTTCAACCTGACGTCATTCAGAAGAGAGGAGAGGATGATAAAAGCTGAGTTCCGTTGGTTCAGAAGGAAACAGAAGTTTTTCCTTGGAAAGTCATACAGGCCCCATTTCTATAAGGTCAAATATGTTTTTTCATTATTATTTTGCACTAAACACACTGAGGTTTGGTATAAGGACGTACAGTACGGTGAGGGAACAAAATGCAAAACATCAAACTACAATTTTTTTCCGGTTTTGCTAGTTCAATATGAGTCCAAAGACAGCAATGGACAAGGGATGAACATTCAGGAATTAACCACAGCATTGTCGACACTGCCCCTACCCCCTTCATGTTCCCTTCTGCTGCATGCAAAGAAGATTAACCAACAAATTAAAGGGGTTTTATTTTTTATTCCTCATAATAATAGCAACAAGTATATTAACATTTAAGTACCAGGAGAGTGGAAAAACAAATTCCCTCTATATTGAAACGATATAGTGTTGTCCCGATACCAATAGTTTTGTACCGGTACTGGTACAAAAATTATTTTGATACTTTTCGGTACTATTTGGTACTTTTCTAAATAAAGGGGACCACAAAAAATTGCATTATTGGCTTTATTTTAACAAAAACTCTTACGGTACATTAAACATATGTTTCTTATTGAAAGTTTGTCCTTAAATATAATAGTGAACATAGAGGACAACTTTTCTTTTAGTAGTAAGTAAACAAACAAAGGCTCCTAATTAGTCTGCTGACATATACAGTAACATACTGTGTCATTTATCATTCTATTATTTTGTCAACATCATTAAGGACAAGTGTTCA
Organism: Entelurus aequoreus; assembly: GCF_033978785.1. Lineage (NCBI taxonomy): Eukaryota > Metazoa > Chordata > Actinopteri > Syngnathiformes > Syngnathidae > Entelurus > Entelurus aequoreus. The sequence continues at coordinate 27,086,947 of NC_084738.1, forward strand.
TTGTTCATTTACTGTTAATATCTGCTTACTTTCTCTTTTAACATTTTCTATCTACACTTCTGTTCAAATGTAATAATAATGTATTCTTCTGTTGTTTGATACTTTACATTAGTTTTGGATGGTACCACAAATTTGGGTATCAATCCGATACCAAGTCGTTACAGGATCTTACATTGGTCATATTCAAAGTCCTCATGTGTCCATGGGACATATTTCCTGAGTTTCTAAACATAATATACATTTTAAAAAAATTTAAGAAAATGTGATGCCAAAAAATGTCAATGTAATGATAGTAATATCGACTAGATACGCTCCTGTACTTGGTATCATTACAGTGGATGTTAGGTGTAGATCCACCAATTGGGTGGCGTACCGGTACTTTTCAGAGGCACTATGGTACCGAATATGATACATTAGTATCGCAGTACTACTAATACTGGTGTACCGTACAACCCTAGAAGCTATTATCATATATATCTGATTTATGACACCAAAAGACGAACAAATAGATATGATCAAAATAGTATCAATCTCACGGAGATCCTCGAGCCATTTTGGGAGTTAATGAGGAAGACAGTCACGTGATCTGTGACGTAGCGATAGGAACCGCAGATATCTTCCCCATCAAAAACATGCTAATCAAGCAGACCAACAACGATTACTTTTGGAAAAAATATGATACAGAACCTTAGATATTTGAGCCCCAACACAAACAAGATGAGCAAAAAGTTTTAGAAGCTTGCTAGTACCCGAATGCAGCTTTATTGTGACACTGGCATCTGCAGCATTGCTAGGTGGTAAACATACAAACTAACCATAACAAATCAAAACAAAACAAACAGTTACTGTAATATTTCCACTCTTGCTCGGATGTTGACTGACAGAACGCTCACATAATTCCGTTTAGATGAAGAATCAATCACAATCCCCATGAAGGGATAACAAAACGTTGCCGCAACTACGTCTTTTTGTGTCTTTTTTCACCATCTCGGGGTATGTCGTTCCATGGCTATCGATGCGTCACTAAAATAGTCCATCTGCATTGGTATTTACATTAACAATATCGCTGATATTTGGTTCATTTTCAGGTCACGACATGTAAATGGAATATTTTTGGCGGTTTCTGGATGCTTTTAGAGAGAGTATAATGAGAGCAACAGAGGACCCTCAATCTGTTGACTTAATTGTTAGCTATTTATTTAAGATTTCAAATGCATAAAAAAAGACAAATGTATGTGTTCATGACTTACATAAGGATTGTGAATGATAAACACCACATTTATTTCCATTTTTTGCATATTTCCAGTATGACTAATCTGATAACATGGTCAGAGTGCAGAAGTGTTGCTACTGTGATGTAGAATCGATGGAAATTGCCGAAGATATTCGGAGCAGATTATTCAAGTTACTTTCACATACTTTGTGGATTGTAAATACAATTGGATGTGGTTTAATTGATACAATGAAACACAAATAAGCATATACTATCAACCTGTTGCTCCACTCTACTGGTACTTTAAAGAGTTTTGGGATTCCAAACTGTGAGTGCACCACAGGACTAGTGACAGTGTGTGTGCGTGTGTCTGCACGGCGGCTGAAAATGAGGACAATTCAGGTAGTTGTTGTTTTAGCTTTGTTATTAAATAGAAAGTTAATCCTTTACCCCCTTGTTTGATATGCATACTGTATAGCACCTTATATTAAATATGTACTTTCGTCAAAGCTTGAACTCATTATTCATGTTTGCATATATTAGCTTTAATATACAATTTTTTTTTACAAACCCTGCTCAAAAACTCATTAGGTTCATAAATCGAAGTTCATTTGCACTTTCCCAAAAGGGAGGATGCCCTCTGGGCTACATTGTGGTCGTCTACGACCATGCATTTCAAGTTACAGTCATCCCTCGCCAGATGCAGCTTCAAATATTGTGGCTTCACCACATCACAGATTTTTTTTCTTTGTTTTAAAGAACAATCTACATTTTTTTGGTCCTAAATTAAGTATTTCTAAGCATTGAAAGGGTTAACAAACCTAAAAATATCAGCACTGCAGTACAGTGGTAGTGGCCACTTAGGGAAACCCAACAAAATCAGAGTGTGCTGTTCAGTATTATGGCCACTGATTGGCCCAGCCTGCGGAAGCATTACTCTATTGCAATGATTCTCAAACTGTGTGGTATGCGGTCTCCATCTAATGGTATGCCAAATAGTCACTTGATTAAAGTACAGTGTTTTATTTTCCTATATTCAAACACCTTGTTACTGTTCAAACTGTATGTAATGTTAGTGGCCAAAATATTAAATATACTTGTTAAATAAAACCTCTGTCTTGTTTTCAATGAATACTTATGCCTACTACTCTGTATTTGGCTATTATGGTGGATCTTGCTTAAAAAAAGTTTGAGAAGCATATTGGATTAAAATAGTGTAAATGTGACTAGAGGGTGTTATAAAAGGCTGCCTTAATGTTAAAAACATGTTTAGAGGGTAAACAGGTTCTTTATGCCAGTGTTTGTCAACCTTTTTTGAACCAATAATCATTTTTTGCATTGAAAAAATCCAGAGGCACACCACCAGCAGAAATCATTAAAAAACGAAACTCAATTGACAGTAAAAAGTCGTTGTCGCAATTGTTAGATAGGAGTTTAAACCATAAACAACCATGCATCAATATAGCTCTTGTCTCAAAGTAGGTGTACTGTCATGACCTGTCACATCACTCCGTGACTTATTTGGAGTTTTTTGCTGTTTTCCTGGGTGGAGTGTTTTAGTTATTGCCTTGCGCTCCTATTTTGGTGGCTTTTTCTCTTTTTTTTTGGTATTTTCCTGTAGCAGTTTCATGTCTTCCTTTGAGCGATATTTCCCGCATCTACTTTGTTTTAGCAATCAAGAATATTTCAGTTGTTTTTATCCTTCTTTGTGGATACATTGTTGATTGTCGTGTCATGTTCGGATGTACATTGTGGACGCTGTCTTTGCTCCACAGTAAGTCTTTGCTGTCGTCCAGCATTCTGTTTTTGTTTACTTTGTAGACAGTTAAATAAATAAATAAATGATAAATGGGTTATACTTGTATAGTGCTTTTCTACCTTCAAGGTACTCAAAGCAGTTCAGTTTTAGTTTGCCTTTTCTTAGGGGCACTCACCTTTTGTTTATTTTTGGTTTAAGCATTAGACACCTTTTTTCCTGCACGCTGCCTCCCGCTGTTTCCGACATCTACAAAGCACTTAGCTACCGGCTGCCACCTACTGATATGGAAGAGTATTACACGGTTACTCTGCCGAGCTCTGGACAGCACCGACACTCAACAACAACACATAATTTGCAGACTATAATTACTGGTTTGAAAAAAATATTTGTAACCCAAATAGGTGAAATTAGATCATCTCCCACGGCATACCAGACTGTATCTCACGGCACACTAGTGTGCCGCGGCACAGTGGTTGAAAAACATTGCTTTATGCTGTAGCAATGAAATATATGATAAAAATAATTCTACTTGGCGGGAAGTAATTTATCACGGTCATGTCCGGAACCAATTAACAGAGATAAACAAGGGACGATTGTATACATTATGTTTAATGTGTAAGTGTCTTGCTCCCATCCAGGTGGATCTTTATGAGGTTCTGGATAGCCGAGTGAAGCCTTGGCGAGGGAACCTCATCACCTCCAGACTGGTTCCTCTTTACACGCAAGGATGGGAAGTCTTCAACGTCACGCAAACGGTCGGCTTCACTCATTAAATCCAAATAACATCAGTTGACTAATCCCATAAAATTACCTGGTTTGATTTGTTGTTTTTTTTAGGTGTCCAAGTGGATCCACAACAGCCAGGAGAACAACGGCATCCTGGTGGTGACCATGCTTCCATCTGGGATCTGGATGGAAACGGTGGTTTCTCCATGGAAACAGGCAACAGACACAAACGCCTTCTTGGTTATATTCTCTGATGATGGGAGGACAGGAGCATCAAATCAGTCATACCTTGGTATGATGGGGAAAAAAACTGTGTTAAAGACGTTTGATCATGGTGTCATTCACCCTATGCTATCTCACAGCATCTGCTACTGGCCACCCCACCAGGAGGCGACGTGGAGCCCCATCTTTTTTACCCCACAGCAGCCGTTCCCAGTACTGCCAGCGTGTCCCCCTCTTCGTGGACTTTGAGGAGATCGGCTGGTCAGGGTGGATCATCTCCCCACGGGGATACAACGCTTACCACTGCAAGGGCTCCTGTCCCTTCCCGCTGGGGGGTAACCTCCGAGCCACCAACCACGCCACGGTGCGCTCCATCATGCACGCCCTGAAGCTGTCCGCGGACGAGGTGGACGCTCCGTGCTGCGTGCCCGACAGACTTCAGTCCATCAGTTTGTTGTATTTTGACGACGAGGAGAACGTTGTACTGAAGCAGTACGACGACATGGTGGCATTGAGCTGTGGCTGTCACTGACAATGAGACGGTGGGGAGATGTTTGAAAATGTCATCATTTTGAGAAACAAAACAACATATTTCTCATTCACATTTAGTTAAGTCAACAGTTTATGCCTAGACATCATGCACATATGCCCCCTAGAGGCAGTGAGCAGCGTAGGAGCCATTATTCTGTAAGTGCTGTGATCCTTTAAGTGCAGTGACATCCTTTTTTTTTTTACCTCACCCTGACCTCTTGCATAAAGCAGTTGTTTTACAACCAATGTGAATGAGATGTATTTTTATAACTATTAGTGTGCATATTGTACAGTACTTGATCAGACATGATGCACAATAGCATCAATGTGAACTTGTGGAGTAAAGCAATGAAACTAAAAGCAGCCATCCATCTTCTTCCGCTTATCCGAGGTCGGGTCGCGGGGGCAGCAGCCTAAGCAGGGATGCCCAGACTTCCCTCTCCCCAGCCACTTCGTCCAGCTCTTCGCGGGGGATCCTGAGGCGTTCCCAGGCCAGCCGGGAGACGTAGTCTTCCCAACGTGTCCTGGGTCTTCCCTGTGGCCTCCTACCGGTCGGACGTGCCCTAAACACCACTCTAGGGAGGCGTTCGGGTGGCATCCTGACCAGATGCCCGAACCACCTCATCTGGGTCCTCTCGATGTGGAGGAGCAGCGGCTTTACTTTGAGTCCCCCACCCCCGGATGGCAGAGCTTCTCACCCTATCTCTAAGGGAGAGCCCCGCCACCCGGCGGAGGAAACTCATTTCGGCCGCTTGTACCCGTGATTTTGTCCTTTTGGTCATAACCCAAAGCTCATGACCATAGGTGAGGATGGGAACGTAGATCGACCGGTAAATTGAGAGCTTTGCCTTTCGGCTCAGCTCCTTCTTCACCACAACGAATCGATACAGCGTCCGCATTACTGAAGACGCTGCACCGATCCGCCTGTTGATCTCACGATCCACTCTTCCCTCACTCGTGAACAAGACTCTGAGTTACTTGAACTCCTCCACTTGGGGCAGGGTCTCCTCCGCAACCCGGAGATGGCACTCCACCCTTTTCCGGGCGAGAACCATGGACTCTGACTTGGAGGTGCTGATTCTCATCCCAGTCGCTTCATACTCAGCTGCGAACCGATCCAGTGAGAGCTGAAGATCCTGGCCAGATGAAGCCATCAGGACCACATCATCTGCAAAAAGCAGAGACCTAATCCTGCAGCCACCAAACCGGATCCCCTCAACGCATTGACTGCGCCTAGAAATTCTGTCCATAAAAGTTATGAACAAAATCGGTGACAAAGGGCAGCCTTGGCGGAGTCCAACCCTCACTGGAAATGTGTCCGACTTACTGCCGGCAATGCGGACCAAGCTCTGACACTGATCATACAGGGAGCGGACCGCCACAATCAGACAGTCCGATACCCCATACTCTCTGAGCACTCCCCACAGGACTTCCCGAGGGACACGGTCGAATGCCATCTCAAAGTCCACAAAGCACATGTAGACTGGTTGGACAAACTCCCATGCACCCTCAAGGACCCTGCCGAGAGTATAGAGCTGGTCCACAGTATATATAGATACTGACAAACCATCTAAAAAGCACAGAGTGTATACTTGTCTATAGCCGACAAAGTCAACATAATATCTCATTATGTCCAATCATTAACCATTTAGGTGACCATCTTAACTTTGATCATGCTGATAACATGTGAATGAAGAGCATACTTAATCAACAGCCATACATGTCACACTAAGGGTGACCGTATAAACAACGCCAACACTGTCATAAAACTGTGCCTTATAATCCAAACCCTACTAAACAACAATGACAAACACATTTTGGGAGAATATTTGCACCGCAACACTACATAACAAATTCCCAGAATTCCCTGCAGCACCAACTCTTCTGGGACGCTACATCCACTGTAATGATACCAAGTACAATAGCATCTTTAGTCGATACTACTATGATTACATCGATATTTTTTAGGATCAGAAAATCTTTTTTCGTTTAAAAAAGAAATTATACTATGTTTATAAACTCAGGAAATATGTCTCTTGACACATGAGGACTTTGAATATGACCAATGATCCTATAACGACTTGGTATCGGATCAATACCCAAATCTGTGGTATCATCAACAACTAATGTAAAGTATCAAACAACAGAAGAATACGTGGTTATTACATTTTAACAGAAGTGTAGATAGAACATGTTGAAACAGAAAATAACCAGATATTAACAGTAAATGAACAAGTAGATTAATCATTCATTTTCTACCACTTGTCCTTAATAATGTTGACAAAATAATGGAATGGAAAATGACACAATTATTTTTTGCATATGTCAACAGACAAATAATGAGTCTTTGTTTGTTTACTTACTACTAAAAGACACGTTTTCTAGTATGTTCACTATTTTATTTAAGGACAAACTTGCAATATGAAACATATATTTAATGTACCGTAAGATTTTTTGGTTAAAATAAAGCCAAAAATGACATTTTTTTGTGGTCCCCTTTATTTAGAAAAGTACCGAAATATTTTGGTATCGGGACAACACTAATACGGAGTTTAAAATCTGCGTATGTAACAAATATTTTCATGAAAGTGCTGTCTTAACTCTCTCCAGTAGATGGCAGCATAGGTATTGAATTTAAATCACAGAGCTACTACTTTTTAAACAATTATTGTTTTATATTTAAAATATGTTTAATCCAAAATCATTTTAAACGGTTGAAAATGTTTGCAAAAAATCTCAATTTATAATTATATTTGTATTTTGGTGTTACACAATTTATAAATATATTTTTATTAACCATCGTAGACTTTCCATTAGTTTGGTCTTCTCTTGTCTTTACATAATCCAACCAGCAGATGGTAGCATATCTATCAATACAAAATGGAGATTTTTTTTTTTTTTTACACATTTCTACCATTTTAACAATAAATATGTTGATCGGCACATTGAGCTGTCTTAAAAATGATGCATTTAAGGAAAACAATGACAATACTGCTGTGATGTTGCTTTTATTGGAATGGATCACAATTCAGCTCTGGTTCAATACATTTAAAAAAGAAATGCAACATTGTTCTGAAAAATCACGTCTGGTATACTTCTTTGAAAACTAAATAAATTGCACAAATGCAAACTTATCAGTCTTTGACACCTTTTGACAACATGCAACATGATGACATTCGGTTAATGCAATTTGCTTTATGAAGCTCCAAAGCTAACTTAAAATGATTGAAAACATTGCTGCAAAAATAAAAGTAAATGATACTACCACCAGTCACTGCCGTACTTTAACAACACAAACTCACAGCATTTATAATAAATAGTCCACATTTACATTCTCTTTTTTTTTTTTTACTGTATTGGATTATCCAAATCCCTTTCTTTAAAAAAAGTCCTTCATTTCAAGTTCATCTATTTTCAGGATACATTCAAGTCATTAGGCATAAAGGCACAAAATTAGGGAGGTATCTATCCGTTTTTCTAGTATTTGAGTTATATTGTGTAGATTCAAGTGAAATGTTGTTTTTGTAATCCATAAACAAATAGTGACTGCTTGAGTAAGTAATATAGTAATACAGTGTAAAAAAAAACATAAATATGACTAAAAACAAAACAATAACAGTAGTTGTGACCTTTCAAACTTCATCACTATCAACTCGTACAGTCCGCTTCCTCAGTTCCAAGGAACTCGCCCAGCATGTGTTCATGTTGCCCATAGACTGGCTCCAAATATGGATGTCTGTCCTTGCAATGGATTTGTCTGGGAGTGTCCAAGTGTATCAGCTCTTTTTGCTCCATGTGAGGACCTTGGATGTTCTGAGACATAGGGGACAGAGGCACGGGGACAAAGCCGTGGTACACAACCAGCGGCGGGGACAGAACTTCCATCGGTGATGCTTGAAGAACAGCACCATCTGGTGGCTGGACCGGCAGCTGAACGTAGCTCCCTGTTTCTGGATCAAAGAAGGTTTTGGTTTTGACTTGTACCGGCATGTCCACAAAATAATACTGTCCTGAATCAGGGTCCTGGAGAAGCTTCCGCTGGGTCATGGGGAACGACTGTGTGATGATGGAGGGCTCGACACTGGATTGGCGAGATAGTTGGCTGGTGTGGCTTGACTGGCGAGAGAAGGTCGGCGGTGGTGGAGGTGGCACGTCGATGCTGTGGCTTCTTCTCAACGGTTTCTCTCTGTTTGTCTTCTCTCTTGCTCGGCCTCTCTGCTGAAACTCATCCATGATGGATCTTTCAATGCGTGCACTTCTCGGGTCAAACCTCTCGCTGACCGACGTGTCGGCGCTCTGCCTCCGGTCCACTCTGTATCTGTCGATGCTTTGCGTGCGAGCGCTCCGTGCAGGTCTCTCTGCAACATGGGTTTTGTACACAGGAACATTACTGATGCCGCTCTGGTGCCTTTGTTCTGATTTATCCAGAATTACCGTACTACGGCCTCGTTGTTCCGTTGCAAGAAGAGTCTTGTTGTCGAGGTGTTTGCTTTCCACCGAATCGTAACTTCTCGTCTTGGCTGTTTTTTTGTGTGCATGTTCACCACCATCCACAACCTTTCTATCACTTTCTTTGTGATGTTGTTTCTCACTGCTCTTCACCTCAGCTTTGTCACTCTTACGTCTCTCCGTTTTGTGTTTACCAGTTGACTTGTGGCCCTCCTCCTTCTTCATCCGTCGGTTGGTCAGTTTCATGGCTTTGAGGACAGCACGTTCAGATTTGGGTAGGACAGTCGGGGGTTTGGGCAACCCAGACTGACTGTCGTAACCACTGCAGGTAGAGCCAGAGCGTTCACTAGGAACCTTTGATATTTCCACCGGTGGCGTTGTTAGACTTCCCACAACATCCAATATGGGACTGATCACTTTCTCTTTTGGAGCAGCTGGTAGTCCTGCATCAGGAGCTTTTGCTTTTTGCAGAACAGAAGGCGGTGAAACATTCAACAATGTCTCTTTAGGTTGAACAACTTCTACAGTTGATCCGCTGGTAGCTGTTTCATTGGCAGATGGGAGTTCTGGGTTTTCATCCAATAGATGCAAGTCCTCCTCTTCCTTGTCTTTATTCAAAACGGCCCTCGGAGTCCAGGGTTGTATGGACTTCTTTGACTTTTTGCTAAAAGTGTTGTCTTTGATTTTAAACAGTGCGGGGATCCCCAAAGTTGGAGAGAGAGTATCACATGGTGACACCGGTGTTGAAAAAGCATCATTCTGAGATAAGATAGGACCATCAGCAGAACTTAAGTTGCTTCTATTCTGGATCTCTGTGTCTTGTTCACCTTCGACATCACTAAAGGAGTAATACTCTCTTTCTGGTCTGTCGGCATCCTTTTTAATGTGTCCATTTGCCCCTCTGTCCTCAACCCCTAGTTTGTTCAAGTTCTCCACAGAGTGGTAAAGGTTTGGCACAGCAACTCTATGTGGTGGACTTTCCACAGAGAAGTAAGAAGATTTGGAAGACATGCTGTTTCGATCATCAACATTGACGCCGTTCACAAGCAGTTCAGGGGATATTATAGTGTTGGAGTTAGCCTCTGCATCCATATCGTCATTTTTCTCAAGGACATTACTGGGTGAGGTCATATTGTCAAGTTTTAAAGAAATCTCAACAGTGCTGCTTGAGGCTTCTCTTGTTGTATCTGTCTCCATATCTATTGTTATGTCCGATAACAAAGAACTGTGTCTTTCATTGGGTTGATGCTTGGGAGCTACTGCACCAGTCAAAAAATGTCTGTTACTGGTTGAGGTTATATTGTCAAGTTTTAAAGAGGTCTCAACAGTGCCGCTTGAGGCTTCCCTTGTGGTATCTGTCTCCATATCTATTTTTATGTCCGATAACAAAGAATAACGTTTTTCGTTGGGTTGATGCTTGATCGCAACTGCATCAGATGGAATAATCGCATCACTGTCTTTTGTGCTATTTTTTACATTATAATGTGTTTTTGTTTTTTGGAGATCGTCATCTAAAATGTCATTCATCGCGTCCCCAATTCTTTTGTTACCTCCTTTTTTGCTCCGAGGAGGTACAGTGGGCGTTTCTAAGCCTTTTATTTCGTGAATAGCAATGGTTTCTCCTGACAACTGCCTTATGTTTATATCCTCTGACTTCTCAGAATTATCAGTTAGTCTATCATGGGCATGCTTACATTCTAATTTAAAGGATGGATTTAGCTCTATGCAGGGTAAAGCCACTCTGCCACCTGATCTGTGAGTCTCACCAAGTCTTGGTTCAGTCTGGGACAGGATGTGTCTCATGTTCTTATGGTCTCTCAGTTCCCCCAACCTTTCTCTTAGTTCTTCCACTTTTTTGTCATCCTTAATTTCTGTAACAGATTCTTTCAACGTGTCTTTACTTTGCTCTACCCTTGATCCAAAACTTCCATTAGTAACATTCCTTCTCATCTGTCGATCCGAGATGATCTCTTCAAGGGCCATTTTAGCTTTGTCATAATTATTGTTTATAAGGGATTTGTTTATCATCACATTGCCACCCAACCTCGCCAGAGCCTCCTGCTCATTTGCCTGCTTCTCTCTTTTCGCAAATATTTCCCTCTTAGCAGATGTGTTCCCTCTCATTGAGAGCATTCCCTTCTTAATTTTCTTCAACTCCCTGGAGATTAAATCATTCTTAGCTCTGGCTTCCTCATCTATGTTGTTGGGAACTCCCTTTGTGTTCTCCCGATCGCAGAGCCGCGCCCTCTCTAACTCTTTCAGTGCATGCAAGTCGTGAATGATTAGTTCCCTGTCTCTTACGCCATCCATTTCTGTCCTCACATCCGCGTCACTGTCATTTTCTCTGCCTTCGTCATCCGTTACAGAGTATCTTTGACATTTTATGTAGTTGTTCAGCCTGCCTGGGAATATGTGTTTCAACTTGTCTTGTTGGGCAGATTCATCGTGTTTTGTTTCAGACAAATCACTGTTAGAAAGTTTGTCACCGAAGTGTGTTTTCTTACGAATGTCTGGTTGGGTAACTTTTTTCTTGGGAACTGGTGGGGGATCTTTCCTGACAATAATATTCCATTCACCTTCACCTCCCACTGAATAGTTTTCTACTTTTGAACACATATTTGTCTCATTTGTTTCATTGTCCTCAGGTTTACAGATGCTTTCAGCCTGAACTGTGAGTAGGGCTTTAGTTTTGGTCGCGCTAATGGCTTCCCGTGCAGCCTTGACAACATCCATGGTGCTCATGGGTTGCCCAAAACCAGCACGCTCTTCTTCAAAGTCTTTCACAGATTTAATAAGCACATTTGGTCTGTCTGATACATTTAGTGGTGCTCTTTTCTCAATTAGTTCCCTTTGTGTCTCTGGTGAACATATGGGTGAGGGACTACAGTTGATGATTGATGTATTTGGTGAAATACCTTTTTGGGAAATGTCTTTGCTTGGATTCAGAAGTGAAAATTCATTTGACTGATCAGTGGCAACTGAAGGGCTTGCTTTTTTGTATAAATTAAGGGAAGGGTAGTTTTGCTTTTTAGTTATGTGGCTAGTCTTCCTTTTAGAATGCATGATAGGAGAATTTGGATTCTCCCCACCAAGATTACCAAAAGCCTCCTTTTTATTTTGTAGCAGATTTGATAACAAATAATCATCGGATTGTGGTGTATCAGATGCATGCTTTGTAAGAGCAGGAGTTTGGATGGCGACAGTCTCAAAAACTGGAATACATTTGGTCTGTCCTTCTTTTGAAATAGCAGGAGTGCTTAAGCCGGAAGAGTTATTTTGTTGTTTGAGACTATCTGATAACGGAGATTGGGTGTCACTTCCAGAAGCCTCTATGGTTTTGAATTTAGGCGGACTGTACCTACTTTTAACCCTCTTCCTGTTGTCTTTAAGGTTAAAGAGGATGCTAGAGGCCAGAGATTTGTAGCCGTCCCGCTTCACTGCAAGTTCTGGTGTCAGTTTGGCCTCAGAGTGCGGTCTGAGAGGAAGGTCGAGCACAGAAGGCGAAAGCACAGATTGAAGAATTTCTGATGTTTCTGTTGCTTGTCTGGAGGCAATGACAGGAGTCATCAGCTGGCAGATGCTGAAAGGAGTTGAGGACACAGGGCTGACTTCCTCAATCACTTTCACTTCTGAAGACATTGATTCATTTTGGTTCAACAAAATACTTCCATTTATTTTTGCCAACAAACTCTTCCCCTGAGGTGGCATCTCTTGCTTGACTGGAAGTGCAGTCTTAGTCTGCCTCCAGGGGGCAGTACCTCCATCCGTTACAGCTGAAGGGCATCTTTTCTGTGGCTGTACAGCTGATGGCTTTGGCAGGACTTTTGGTGGTGAAGGGGCACTGACAGGTTTAGGAGCAACGGGAGGAGGAGGAGGAGGAGGAGGAGGAAGAGGAGGAGGAGAAGAAGGAGGGGCTTCACCTGCTTCTTTCTGTATCTCCTCTATTTGCTCTTTTATATGAGCCTCTGTTAACTCCTTGTAAAATGGTAGGTCATACCATTTTGGTGTTATATTTGCTGAGATAATAGTAGTTTCCTCATGGCTAAAGGAGAACTGTCTAATACCTCTCCATGTTTGAAACGGGCTAAACTCACTGTGGAGAAAAAAGTTTTTGATGTTAAGTTTCTTTAGCTTCAACGTCGATTTCCCATTTTTGTTCTTGGATGATTTTCCTGACATCAAAGAAAAACCTTTGCCGGTTTTACTCGATAAACCATACCCTGATTGTTTCTGAAATTGTCCACTTGTAAGGTTGGCGTGATAATCCGAGGAGAATTCCGACAGTTCTCTCTGGATGCTGCGGAGTGCAGATTTATCCCATGATTCTCCGTTTGAGTCTGCTACGCCACCATTTTTGCTTAGCAAGCCCTCACAGCTCTCCTCTGTGGCACTTAATGCCTTAAGAAAAGATGACATGTTGGACAAGTTCTTCTCCTTCTCTTTGTCACTTTTCCTTTGCTTTTTCAATTCCTTCTGATGTATCCTTGTAAGTGGCTCCCCTGCCAAAGGTTTATGGCAGCTGAAAGGCGAGTATCCGTGCGGGAAGTCATCATTGTAAACGGCTTCATCTCCTACGCAGAGACTTCGGAAGGCTCGATCTGTGAGCGTGCTGACCTCGCGGTCGGTCTCGTCCATGAGCAGGTCGGTGAAGCCGTTAGGGAAGCGGTGGTGGAGCATGTTGCCCACTCGGTGGCTCATGTGTCGCTTTTCCACACAGCCCATTATGTCGACCGCTTTCTTCCTGGTTTGCGCCATGAAGGCTCTGCTCCTTCAGCTCAGGTTAAACTCAGGCACGATGTGACGTCAACGTATGGAGACCTCCTGAGAAAAAGATCACAATTAGTTGTCAGTATTTTAAGTTTGTTTTGGAGCTTAGCACTACTGACCTTTACAGTACGTACATGACATGTGCAGAGGCTGATACGGTGCACACTTCAAACAGTGCGCTCGTCTATTTAAGGTACTGGATAGTGTCTTTTAGCACCAAGCATGTTGTCAGTCGTCATGAGACCAAGCTCACTTTATGAGAAGCATATCAAGTCAAAATTTCCAGTCCTCTTAAATGCATTTTAAACATGCATATTGGACTTTACTTGCAACATGGAAATCTAGACGAATAGTCATGCCAGCAGGTAGCAGGAAGTAAAAAAAAACACATGTAATGCTGTTTGCCTCAGCAGCAGCTGCTTAACTGTATCTTACTTTGGATATCTGGGTGAGCTCTTTGAATAGCTCTTTAACTGATTTATATGTCCTGACCTGGGACTATGGTCACTCCACGGCATGGCACTGCACTCTTCAACTGTAGTCACATTACCATAGATTTATAAATTTGCACATTAAAAAACACACATTCGTTGAACTTGAAACTGCGTTGAACTGATGCTTTACAGTGATAAAAAGTAAGAACAAATGTAAGTTAATATCATTAAAATGGCTTGGCCTTCCCTTTGACACGTTTGTACCCTTATAACCTGAGAGCAAACAGCCACCACGGTACTTTCCCAGCATCTGCTTGAGTATTTATACACAAGGAATGAGATACAGTCTTTTTAATTGCACTGTATGAGTACACTTAAGTAGTCATCTTAATACTTGCATGCTTTAGTAATGGTACGCCAATGGTCAGGTTAATCACGTTTATTTTGAAAAGGTTTAACATTGAAGTGCATCACATGTTTACATTTGTGTAACTCATCAGGAAGCCTATTGAATCAATATGTATTATAAATGCTAAGATATTAACACCCACAATACCCCTCTCACCTTGACAGTCTTTTTTCATGGTGAGTGTGAGGCTCCAATCTGAAAAGCGGTGGAGCAGAATCCAAGAATCTGCTTCACTTCTTCATCCTGAAAATAAAATGTTATTGTCTCTCTGGAAGCAAAAAAAACCGGAGAGAACTCTGGTCCCAAGCGAGTCAAACCTTCAGTTCCATGTTCAAATGCACTCCTTGTGGCCCCGGCTCCTGATAGAGAGCTGAGAATCTACCAAAATAGACGAGAGAGTCAGTGTGGCCAAAGCGAGCAGTTTGAACACATGGACGCAGCTCAAGCGCGTTCATATTGAAATAACCAGCGGGTGTCGAGTAGCAGGGCAAGCGACAGGCCAAGCGGGTTGAAATGGACACTGTCATTGGTTATTTTTGAAACCCGGCAGCACACCGTGGCTGACTCCCACATGGACCTCTTCTTTACTGTTAAAAGATGACACACGGCCTCATCAGTTAGGCCTTTTTGAGCAAGAGGCCTCAATGAAAACAACTGTTAAATGCAACTTTGTATAAAATTCAAAACTCTACCAACTGTATTCCTGTAAAAATGTAATGCACTTTTTTTTCTAGTAATACAACTTTTGTAAAATGATATTTATGTAATATTATTTTATTATATGTACAGTTCACTTTTTTCCTTACAGCATTCCAATTTAATAAAAAAAAAATCATCCATCCATTTTCTACCGCTTATTCCCTTCGGGGTCGCGGGGGGCGCTGGAGCCTATCTCAGCTACAATCGGGCGGAAGGCGGGGTACACCCTGGACAAGTCGCCACCTCATCACAGGGCTAAAAAATAAAAATAAAAAAATAATAAAAAAAATCAAATTACATATATTTTTCTCACATTATCACAACTTTATTCTTGTAAAAATTTGCTTTTTCTTTACAAATGTGTTGTTGTTAAAAGATTAGATTAATTTTTGTTCACTTAATACTTAATTTGTTTGTAAAAATTATCTTTGTAATATTGTCTTATCATTTTTATTGTTTACTTCACAGAATTATAACAACTCTAAGAAATATAAAACAAACTTTACCAACTTTATTCCTGTTAAATTCCTTGGGGTTTTTTCCCCCCACATTATTACAACTTTGTTCTTATAAAAAATAGATGCATTTTCTTCAGCTATTTAGTACTTTTCTAAAACTTTATTTTTATAATACTATTTATATATTTTACTTTTCTTTTCTCACAGCTTATTCCCTTTTTTTTTTTTTTTGGAATTAAAAACTGTACCAACTTTATCCCTGAAGAATTGACATGTTTTCACAATGTAACGACTGTATTGTTGTAGAGCTTGGATTTTTGTGTCTCCTAATATTACAAGTTTACTTTTGTAAAATGTAGAATTTTTTTTCTCTTCTCATGTTGCAACTTTATTCTTAAAATACGTAGATTTTTTTTCTCCCTGTAATATTGAATATCTAGTAATATTGTCACCGAAAATAATACACATTTTACTGTTTTTATCTTACAATATTCCTTTTTCACAATTTCAATTTTCTATCCTCATATTACAACATTATTATTGTAGAACATTTGTAATACTTTATTAAAACTTTTTTTGGTTTTCAACTGTATTATTCATCATCACGATCTCTTTAACATGTATTATCACAATATAACAATTCCACAAAATGTCTTTATTTTTCTCCTATTATTTTGAAATGCTCTTGTAATATCAAAAAATTATTTTTTGGAAACTGTTTTTTTTTGTAAAATTATAATTGTAATTCTATATACAGTCTTTACTAATACTTTTTTCTTTTTAGCGTGGCACTAACACTGTTAACACTAAAAGACAATATTGTATTTTTTGGTCAATAAACAAACCAGACATCAGACATCTGAAGCGAAGATTAGAAGAAGAAGCATGATGCTGACTGACGATGTTGTCTCCACAAAACCATGTTGTAATCGCACAGCTGTTGTTGTTGCTGTTAGATGGGGCATCTAATGCAAGGGGGATGTTTTTACTTTTTACTCTCTGGGGTAAGGGAGGCAATGGATGAGGTCACGTGTGAATATGTGTGTGCGTCTTAAATGGAGACTGCCAAGTGTTTGTTGCTTGGTGTTCATCATTTAGGCGGTGTGGCTCAGGTGGTAGAGCAGCCAGCAAGAAACTTCAGGGTTGCTGGTTCAAATCCAGCTTCCGCCAGTAAGTGGTGACTGCCGTTGTGTCCTTGGGCGAGACACTTCTAAATGGGCTGTCTTTGTACATGACACAGGTGTGCAGAAGAACAACAGTCCCTCTGTGAGCTAACAATGACTTCATAGCCCCAGCGTACACATTGCTGAGCTCCCTCAAAGTGCCATTTTTAAGTCGGGTCTATTCCTGGCATGTTGGATTTCATGAGGTAGGAGCCTGCCTCGCTGTCCACTGCACCTTCCTCAGCTCAGACCATCAGTCAAACACTTGGCCTGTGACACTTCACACTACAGATATGCTCACACTCCGCCATTCGTCTCGTGCTGGTCTTGGATGTGACTCCCCCTCCCACTGACACTACTACTATTCTTTGCCTGTCCCATTACTGCAGTTTTGATGACTTTGTGGATTGATTCAAGATTAATTTCCTGTTGGTTAATTATGGTGAAAGGTGGCTTCATTACTCTCTTGCGTGCACGTGTTTGTTATTTATAATATTTGTGTTTTATTTTGATTATAAAATGTTTTTGTTGTTAATTAGAAGTTGCCAAGATTACATAGTGTTGCCAACTTAGCAACCCTGTGCCTGATTTACTAAGATTACTAAAACGTACTAAACAGCCTGAGCAATCTATAAAATAGCGCATATTATTATTGAGCAATTATTAAGCGATGCAGACCGCTTTATATAAATGAGGATATTGCATGTACTATATGGGGCATCACCACGGAGTCACTCTCATTTTGTCAAGTTATGTTTTGTTTGTTTGTTTTCTCCCCTAACTTGAAAAGGGTTTTGATTTTTTGACCAGGGGTTACACTGGGACTTCACTCTTTGTTTTAATCCAATGATGAGACAAATCTCTGTTTATCCTTTTATTTTGGACTTGATTGTCTCTTTTTTTCATTGCATAGTTGTAAGGTGAAAAACCTTTGGAAAAGGTGGACAAATACAAAAGCAATTAGGGACCAATATAAACAAATTACAATAAACCATTTTTTAAAGTAAAAGTGTTTCCAAAAGTACATATAGTGACCCTTAAAAGCTTGGATTTGGCATTTAAACATTTAACAACCAACCACTTGGCAATTAAAATAAATTCAACACATCAAATCAAAACATCAAAATAATATAAAGTCATCTCACCGTCAGCCACCCTGGTCTCTGTAAACAGTTGTCACTACTGTATTTGGCAAATTGTCCTCGAGCAGTGTTTGTTGGTCTGAAGTTTGTCTTCTTCTTCTTCTTCTTCTTGTGATTTTATGGCGGTTGGCAAGCAACCTTGTGGTGAGCATTACCACCACCTACTGTAATGGAGTGTGGATCGAGGTGGATTCCTACTCTAAATTCTTTTATTTAACCCAGTGTTTTTAAAAAATGTGTGTATTGCTTTATAACCTGTGTGTTCTGAGTGCAATCCTAATATATCTTCCACTGCTAACCTAATATTCTCTTTCGCTAACTTATTTCCCAGTATTTCCCTTTCTCTATTATATTTTCTACAATGTATTAAAACATGTCTTACATTTTCTAACTGTTGGCAAGAATCACACAGTCCTGTAGTATGTTTCCCCATCAATTTTAATGAACTATTTAGATATGTATGTCCTAATCTCATTCTAGTAATAATGTCTTCTTCCTTCCTATTTCTATTGCCTCCTCTCATTACACCTACTCTCCTCTGGACTTTGTAATACTCTCTACCTTTTGTTTCCTTATTCCAATTATCCTGCCACTTTTTATTGTGTTCTATCTTAATGATGTTCTTCACTTCTTCTTTACTGTGCTTAATCTCCATGTTTACTTCTGTTTTAGTGGTTGCTTGTTTTGCGTACTTATCAGCTAATTCGTTCCCCTCAACTCCTACATGAGCAGGAACCCAAAGAAATGTTACCACACCTCCCGCTTTATTTATTCTGTAGACTGCCTGAACTATTTCATAAACTAAATCTTGTCTTGTTTCTGACGCTATGTTTTTTATGCTAGTCAATGCACTGCTGGAGTCCGAGCACACGACTGCTTTTCTTGCTTTATTTTCTTCTATCCAATTAATTGCCACATAAATTGCTACCAATTATCCCGTAAAAACAGATAATTTATCAGTAATTATTTTATTTAATACTATGTTTCCTTGTGGAATAACAGCTGCTGCTCCTACCTTATTATTTATAGTTTTTGATGCATCTGTGTACACCATGATGTTGTCTAAAAATGTTTCCTCAATCCATTGTTCTATCTGGTAACTATTTAAATTTATATTCTTTAGTAATTGCATGTTTACATTTGGGTTTTCATACATCCACAGTGGTATTGCGGGGATTGGTACTGTAGGGCTAACTTTAATATTATCAATTTGAACTTTATTACATCTGTCTCCTATTATCCACCCAAAACTATTCATTTTTTTCTTCTCTTTTTCTTGGCAGTTTAATAGTACTTGATGGGTTGGATGTCCTTGCTTGGACCCTTTTAAGTTTGCCCAATAAACTACTGACAGTTGATCTCTCCTCATATCTAAAGGTTTTTCATTAATCTCTACTTGTAATGCTGCAACTGGGGTTGATTTAGTAGCTCCACAACACAATCTTAAAGCCTGTGATTGGATCCTGTCTATTTTCCCAAGTAATGTTTTTGCAGCAGATTGATAAATAATGCATCCATAATCAATAACAGATCGTATTAAACTGATGTATATTGCTTTCAATGTCTGCCTATCAGCCCCCCAGTCTTTACCCCTCAAAGCCCTCATTACATTTAACACCTTTTTACTTTTCTCCACTATTTTGCTGATGTGGGTTGACCAGTTAATATTTTTATCAAACCATATACCCAAATATTTAAATACTTGTACCTCTTCTATATTTTCTCCATAGAGTTTAATTTGGATCTTGTTTTGTACTTTCCTCTTTGTAAAATGTATGACTTTTGTCTTTCCAACAGAGAATCTTAAACCCCACGCCGTTCCCCATTCTTGAACTTTATTTACCGCTTTTTGAATCTTCTTTTCTATATGATTAGTATTTCTACCTCTCTTCCACATCACTCCATCATCAGCAAACAGTGCCACATCCACTAATCCTTCCACTTCACTAAAAACTTCATTTATCATTATTGAAAATAATACTGGACTTATTATACTCCCTTGCGGGGTCCCATTTTCCACTTCATATACTCTGCTGTATTCATTCTCTATTTTTACTACCATACCATACCATACCAACTTTATTTAATATTTTTCTACTTGTTAAGAAGTCTTTTATCCATCTATACATTTTCCCTCTAATCCCAATTATATTTAGTTTTATCAGCAACCCCTGTTTCCACAACATATCATAAGCTTTCTCTATATCAAAAAATACTGCAATTATACTTTATTTATTTATTTGTCCCTTTCTAATTTCCTCTTCCAGCTGCACTGCTGGGTCGTTTGTGTTTCTTGCTTTGCGAAATCCACTTTGGTAGTTTTTTATTATTTCTTTTGACTCTAAATAATACACTAGTCTTTCATTAATCATTTTTTCCATTACTTTACCCAAATTTGAGGTCAATGCTATCGGCCTATAATTACCTGCCTCTTCCGGGTCTTTCCCTGGTTTGCATATCGGAATTATTACAGCTTCTTTCCACTCTGCTGGTAATTTCCCTTTTTCATATATCCTATTATATAATTTCAAGACCACTTCTTTGCCAATGCTGCTTAAGTTTTTGATCATCTGATAACTCACCTGGTCTTTTCCTGGTGTTGTATTTTTAACCTTTTTCAATATTCGAACCATTTCATTCAAAGAACATTTCATATCTATAGTGTTGGTTAAACTATTATCATTGTCTTCCACCATTTCCCCAATATTTAAACTAATTGTTTCTTCTCTCTTTTGTTTTTCTACATTTCTCAAATTATCATTACTGTGCACTTTAACAAATGTCTTCGCTAAAAGTTCTGCTTTTTCTTTATTTTCTACCACACACCGTGTCCCATCTTTCATCACATGATTTTTATGTTCACTTCTGATCCCTGACATTTTCTTGATCATTCCCCACACTTGGCCTAAAGGAGTAGTTCTATTTAATGATTCACAAAACGTTCTCCAATAGTGTTTTTTTGTCTTTTTAATAACGTACCTTACTTTAGCTTGGTGCCTTTTATATTGGATCATATCTTGGAAGTTATATGTTTTTTTCAATATTCTAAATGCTCTATTCCGTTCTTTTATTGCGTCTGTGCATGCTTGTGTCCACCACGGCACTATCTTCCTTCTTTTCCCTATACTACTCCTTGGTATGCTTTTTTTGGCTGCTTCTATTATGCACTTTGTAATATCTGTATTTAGTTGTTCAATATCTTGATTTATATCCACTTCCTTTAATGTCATGTCGGTACTTTCCCTAAATTGTCCCAATCACCGTGATTATACTTCCATCTTCCTTCTTTTTTAGTGCTTTCTGTCCTTTGGTTTATGTTTATGTGAATGAAGATTGGGTAGTGATCACTTCCTATAGTGCTGTCTTTATTTACTTCCCACTCTACCTTTCCTGCTAACCCTTGTGACACCAGTGTTAAATCTATTGCTGTTTCTTTACCCGTAACTACATCTAATCTTGTTCCCGACCCATCATTCACACACACCAGTTCTTTTTCCTCCAAAAATGCTTCCAATGTTTCCCCATTCCAGTCATCCCTTTCACCCCACATTGTGCTATGTGCATTAAAGTCACCACACCAAATGATATTGCCACTCCAGTGCTCGACTATTTTTTCTAGTTGATGAATTTGTAATTTCTTGCACGGATTATAGAAGTTTAGCACTTTGTATCTTTCTTTATTATTCCATACTTCTACCCCTACTATTTCTAGTTCTTGTTTTTCTTTTAATATTGTATAATGCATGTCTTCTTTAATAAATATGGCACATCCTCCTCCTTGCCCATCATTCCTATCTTTACGTATTGTTACATATCCTTTTTTAATAAAGCACAATTTTGGCTTCAGCCAGGTTTCTTGAATACATATTATATGTGGTTTATTTTTCATATTATTAATATATCCCTTTAGTTCCTGTCCGTTTGCTACTAAACTTCTGGCATTTCACTGAATAATTAACATGGCGTTGGATTGTGGTAACATGACTCTGTCTCGTCTACTCTCTGTAGTTCACCTTGTACCTGTTCCCAAGATAGTTCTTTTAAATTTAAGAACTTTGCTGCTGCTTTGACAATTATTTTGATCTTCTCAGTTTTATTTCTTGCCTGTTCTGTGCAGTTTATGACATATGCCAGGAACACAACTAGCTTGTCCATAGAAAGTCCTGTATTTGTTGCCTCTTGTTTTTTATTACTTGAACTATTCTCACTTCTGTCTCGTTCTGAACTATTCTCACTTCTATCTTGTCCTGCACTTTCTTGATTTCTTACTTTAACTGCCTCTGCGTATGTAATATTTCTTTCTACTCTGATTTGCTGTACTTCTGTTGCCTGTTTCCTAATGACACATCCCCCATACGCTGCTGTGTGATTCCCGCCACAGTTACAACATTTGACCAGATCATTATCTCCACATTGTCCATATTCATGCTCCCCTCCACACCTTCCACATCTCAACTTAGCATGACACACACTGGCTATATCCCCATAGCGTTGGCACTTGAAGCAGCGTACTGGGGGTGGGACGTAAGCTCTAACATAAAAGCTTAAAAACCCAATCATGATTCTCTGCGGGAGGACTTCCTCGACAAACTGTACTAATACTGATTCGCTCTCCATCTTTTCTCCATTTCTATATGCCATCATTCTTGTCAACATCTTGACAGTTCCCCCTTTTATTTGTCTTTTCAATTCTTCTAAATTTTCACCTCTTGGAATTCCTGTCACTACTCCTCTTGCCCCCTTTCGTTCTCCCACTTCGATTTTTTCCTTTATTATCTTATTGCACAGTTTTTGCAACCGCATTGCTTTACTTTTTTGCTCTCCATTTTTGCATTTAATCAAAAGTCGCCCGTCCCTAAGCACCTTCGCTATCTCCACCTCTCCGATGTCCTTCTTTAACCCCTTAACCAGTGTCATTAAACTTATGTCATTCATGTCTTGACTTGATTTAAATGTATATATAATCCTATAATTATCTTCCATAGTCTTTTTCCTTTTTTCTACTTCTTCATCTTCTTCATGGGCTCTTTTAGCACTCGACTTTCCCTCATGCCCTCCGCTCCCCTTCTTTCCTTTCTCCCCTCTAGTCCTATCCACGTCCATACCTTCCTCATACATCCCGTCACTATCCCCTTCCATCTCGATCCAGTCACAAAACAGTTTATGCACAACCGCCAAGAAGATTTGGATACTCTCACGCGTTTAGCCACCGCTCTTGGTTTACTTCCGCCTTCCGTCCCTTTCAAAATGTCGCGGTCTGACAGCCGGTCTGAAGTTTGAGCTGGACTGCAGACTTAAAAAGGAGTGGATTTGATTGCTTCAGGTGAGAGCCTTCCTGATTACTGATGGTCTTCAGCTGTTGGGAAATGTCTGTAATTCCAGTTCTGTCCTCTGGGGGGAAATGGGAGCCAAACTCATAATTGGACATGAGGCCCTTTTGTTTGGGTGAAGGCTTTGGTCTTGTGTAGAGTTTGCCAAAACACATTTACTGCACAGGCATGTTATCACGCTCCTACCTTTGTAAAAAAAATAATTTTTTGCAGTATTTTATGATCTGTATAGTTCACTTTTTTTCTCACAGTGTTTAACTTTATTAAAACAAATATTCATAAACGGTGCTACCTTTCTTTATGTAAAATGATGTGCTTTTTCTTGCATTATTACAAAAGAATTGTTGTAAAAAGATTAGATGCATTTTTTTCACTTAATATAAAAATTTTTGTAAAATGATCTTTGTAATATTGTTTTACAATTTTTATTGTTTACTTCACGGAATTATAACCACTCTAAGAAATACAAAACAAACTTTACCAACATTATTCATGTTAAATTCCTTGGATTTTTCCCCCACATTATTAAAATGTTATTCCTATAAAAAATAGATGCATTTTTTCTGCTAAAATGTGTACTTTTATAAAATGTTATTTTATATCATTTTATTTATATATTTTACTTCTATTTTTCACAGCTTTTTACCTTTATTTGTTTTTAGTAATTAAAAACTGTACCAACTTTATTTCATGTTGGTTAATTATGGTGCAAGGCGGCTTCATTACTCCCTTGTGTGCTAGTGTTCATTGTTTGTAATATTTGTATTTTATTTTGATTATGAAATGTGTTTGTTGTTAATTAGAAGTTGCCAGGATTGCATGGTGTTGCCAATTTAACAACCCTGGGCCTGATTTACCAAGATTACTAAAACTTACTAAACAGCTAGGCAATCTATAAAATAACGCATATTATTATTGGGCGGTTATAAAGTGATGAAGGCCGCTTTATTTAAATGAGGATTTTGCATGTACTATATCATCACCATGGAGACACTCATTTACTGCACATGCATGTTATCATGCTCCTACCTTATTTCTGCCCTTCCAAAATGTTGGCACACACAAGTCTTCTCTGTGCATCGTCTGTCTGTGCAGCGGGAGCACTGATCCTGGAGCCATGTGTAGAACTGTCAATTTTCATGTCCTTTCCACGAGTGCTAAATAAAACGCTAAATAGTGATCGCAAAACGGTGATGAGTGTTGATAGATCATATTGCACGTGCTAAATAATTATAATTGCATTTTCTCCACCTTATTCTGCTCACTTAACAGACACAATCCACTAAATGGGTCAGGCTGGGCAAAACCAACTTTGGCACATGTTTTTGTGTACAAACGTGTATTTGGGATCCCCATAAGTCCTGAAAATTTGAAACCAAACCATGGAAGCTGGGCGGAGATATTTGTAAAACAATTTTGCCTTCTTTTAAACATGAGCCGTTTGTTATTTGAGACTTACGTGACATATTCTGCCTTAGTTATGTCAGCGATATCTCCATAAATGGTAAAGGTTTACCTGAAAAGCTTTACGTGAGTCGGCCATTTTAATCCAGTTGTAATCCAAAATTGTAATCAATAGTTTCCTTATTTTCCTCTATCCTCTTGTTGTGGGGCAGACTGGTTTGTACATTCACATGCATGTTTCACAATATCTTTTTTACTGTAAACTATACACTCAACAGATAAAATAACGAAACGATAAAATGCAAAGATTTAAGTCAACTACAACTACATCATCTTTGTAGTTAGTTTGATGCAGCTCTCGCAATTTGTTGGTGGCACGATGTGCACTCTGAATTCCATTGTAAAAATGTATGTTTCCATATTTGTTGTATGTGTTTTTTTATTTTATGCTTACATCTACAATGTTTACATTGGTTACGTTTGTAGTTATGTTACCTTTAATTCGTCTATCATTGTTTCATATTTAAAATGGTTTTGATTATATTATAATTGTAATATTTGAATGATGATAAATGAATGTTTTGTGGCAGTTGCGGTTGTCACCAATGCAGCAGTTTGAAAGTTTTATGGCTTTGTAAAAACACAGAGACAAAGTTCATTGTGTTCTTCATGGTGTTTTTGAAACTGCACCATTTTTTTCCTCCGAATTTTCAAATAACTTGAAGTGTTTAGTCAAGAGGATTATTTGTAATATGTACATTTTCAAAATGTGCTTGTTCTGTTTTTGGCAAAAGTAAGACAAAGAAAACAATTTGGAAGTTGTCTTTATTTTTTCATTAATATGCCATGATTTTTCCAGATTAGCCCGCTTGGGAATAGTTTTTCTTCCATGCGGCCCCTGAACTAAAATGAATTTGACACCCCTGCTCTAAGTGCTTGACTGCTTGTTTCCCGAATGACGAGTCTGCAACTAGACTTGAGGTATCAAACCAAACCATTTGATTTTACATGAATTGATACCCTGTAGTACGGACGGGCTTTGATCAGAACCTATAAAAGTACCAAATTCAGGACCCATCCCTAATCACTACGTCATCCCCACCGACAGCGTCTTGATTATTTTAAAGCTCTCCGTCACGGTTTAGTACGTGATGTGCAGTTCTATGCTGAACCCCAAGGGGTCTTGTTGTCCAGAGATTTAACTCCTGAAGCAACCTCGTTACCCAGAGCTTGGTTGCATTCTTTATCGCAAGCAAACAATGGTAATTTGGGAGAGACAAAGACATCCTGTGGTGACTTCTAATAGCTTTAAGCACAGCCTATAGTTACTTTCCTTCCTGGGAAGTTGGCAACACTGCATGTTTTGTTTTTTACTTTGTTATCGTACAGGTGTACCTAACTTTAAACCTTTTAGAAATATTAGGTGTGTCACTATGCAATAACAACTATGAAATACAAAAATAATGTAGTCATCTAAGGATGTACTATAGACGTTATGTCGGGGAAAAAATACAGAGGCTATATCATCCCTTCAAGCCTGTTTCGCAGGTTTCCCTGCTCGTCAGGGGATGTACTATATGTATGTAACTGCATTGTGTGATAATTAGCGGCATTAGGCTTTGGGTTCCAATGCCACTC